>NW_028319014.1:0-97783 GCF_062004578.1 Staurois parvus
TTCACCTCCAGGTTTTACCCCCCCCCCCCAATTAGAAGGATTCTTTTGTTATTCAGCACTGCGCTACTTGAATTGGTAAAACCTCGCAGATGCTCCGCAATCCTTCACTGCAAAGTCTCCGATCAGTCAGCCTTTGTTTTATTAACCCCCAGAGGAACCCTTAACTTGTCTTCTGGAGGGTTTTACTGCCCCCTTTCTCCCTGCATGACCAGTCCATTTTCTTGCTATTCAGCACTGCGCTACTTGAATTGGTAATTGCGCGGTCATGCAGCACTGCAGCCCAATGACATTTATATACACAGAGAGCGTTCTTTTGCTGGAGTTGGATCTACTCTGAGTATCTTTTATTTTATTATAACCAACAAAAACATTTTCTACTTTTATAAAACATCCAAGAAAAAAAAACAGAATTTTAGGCCAAAATTTACTCTGGATATAAAAAAAATCCAACAGGATACAGAACTGAACTACCCCCCAAATGTCAGGACGGTACAAATCCCCCCAAATGTCAGGACGGTACGAATCCCCCCCAAATGTCAGGACGGTACAAATCCCCCCCAAATGTCAGGACGGTACAAATCCCCCCAAATGTCAGGACGGTACAAATCCCCCCAAATGTCAGGACGGTACAAATCCCCCCAAATGTCAGGACGGTACAAATCCCCCCAAATGTCAGGACGGTACAAATCCCCCCCAAATGTCAGGACGGTACAAATCCCCCCCAAATGTCAGGACGGTACAAATCCCCCCCAAATGTCAGGACGGTACAAATCCCCCCCAAATGTCAGGACGGTACAAATCCCCCCAAATGTCAGGACGGTACAAATCCCCCCCAAATGTCAGGACGGTACAAATCCCCCCAAATGTCAGGACGGTACAAATCCCCCCAAATGTCAGGACGGTACAAATCCCCCCCAAATGTCAGGACGGTACAAATCCCCCCAAATGTCAGGACGGTATAAATCCCCCCCAAATGTCAGGACGGTACAAATCCCCCCCAAATGTCAGGACGGTACAGATATCCCCCCAAATGTCAGGACGGTACAGATATCCCCCCAAATGTCAGGACGGTACAAATCCCCCCAAATGTCAGGACGGTACAAATCCCCCCAAATGTCAGGACGGTACAAATCCCCCCAAATGTCAGGACGGTACGAATCCCCCCCAAATGTCAGGACGGTACGAATCCCCCAAATGTCAGGACGGTACGAATCCCCCCAAATGTCAGGACGGTACAGATCCCCCCAAATGTCAGGACGGTACAAATCCCCCCCAAATGTCAGGACGTTACGAATCCCCCCAAATGTCAGGACGTTACGAATCCCCCCAAATGTCAGGACGGTACAAATCCCCCCCAAATGTCAGGACGTTACGAATCCCCCCAAATGTCAGGACGGTACAAATCCCCCCCAAATGTCAGGACGGTACAAATCCCCCCCAAATGTCAGGACGGTACAAATCCCCCCCAAATGTCAGGACGGTACAATCCCCCCCAAATGTCAGGACGTTACAAATCCCCCAAATGTCAGGACGGTACAAATCCCTCCAAATGTCAGGACGGTACAAATCTCCCCCAAATGTCAGGACGTTACAAATCCCCCAAATGTCAGGACGGTACAAATCCCCCCAACTGTCAGGACGGTACAAATCCCCCCCAAATGTCAGGGTACAAATCCCCCCAAATGTCAGGAGGGTACAAATCCCCCCAAATGTCAGGAGGGTACAAATCCCCCCAAATGTCAGGAGGGTACAAATCCCCCCAAATGTCAGGAGGGTACAAATCCCCCCCAAATGTCAGGACGGTACAAATCCCCCAAATGTCAGGACGGTACAAATCCCCCCAAATGTCAAGAGAGTACAAATCCCCCCAAATGTCAGGACGGTACAAATCCCCCCCAAATGTCAGGACGGTACAAATCCCCCCAAATGTCAGGACGGTACAAATCCCCCCCAAATGTCAGGACGGTACAGATATCCCCCCAAATGTCAAGATGGTACAAATCCCCCCCAAATATCAGGACAGTACAGATATCCCCCAAATGTCAGGACGGTACAAATCCCCCCAAATGACAGGACGGTACAAATCCCCCCAAATGTCAGGACGGTACAAATCCCCCCAAATGTCAGAACGGTACAAATCCCCCCCAAATGTCAGGACGGTACAGATATCCCCCCAAATGTCAGGACGGTACAAATCCCCCCCAAATGTCAGGACGGTACAAATCCCCCCAAATGTCAGGACGGTACAAATCCCCCCCAAATGTCAGGACGGTACAAATCCCCCCCAAATGTCAGGACGGTACAAATCCCCCCCAAATGTCAGGACGGTACAAATCCCCCCAAATGTCAGGACGGTACAAATCCCCCCAAATGTCAGGACGGTACAAATCCCCCCCAAATGTCAGGACGGTACAAATCCCCCCAAATGTCAGGACGGTACAAATCCCCCCAAATGTCAGGACGGTACAAATCCCCCCAAATGTCAGGACGGTACAAATCCCCCCAAATGTCAGGACGGTACAAATCCCCCCAAATGTCAGGACGTTACAGATATCCCCCCAAATGTCAGGACGGTACAGATATCCCCCCAAATGTCAGGATGGTACAAATCCCCCCAAATGTCAGGACAGTACAAATCCCCCCAAATGTCAGGACGGTACAAATCCCCCCAAATGTCAGGACGGTACAAATCCCCCCAAATGTCAGGACGGTACAAAAGTATATAAGTAAATATGGGAGGAGACCCAGGGGGACCCCACTGTATCTCCTTCCTTCCTTTCCCTCTCACCATCACCCCCCCCCCCCCCCATGGGGACCTACAAAAAAAATAAACAAAATTGTAAAGAATAAAATGAAAACCTGCTGACATTAGTGGTGGAACTACCAGGGTCACAAAGGTCACACTTGCCACCAACTCAGTGCATCCGTATGTAGATGAATGGTCTCTCTCTCTCCTTCCTTTCTCCCCCCCCCAATGTAAAAATAACCGGACCCCCACATTCCACCACCGGACTCCAAGGAAAGGGTCCCGGGATTGGGTCTGCTCGGTCCATACTGCCCGGGCCTATTTTTTGTCCCAGTCCCGGCCCGGCTCCCATGCACATTGGCACCAGATTCTGCATTCTCCGGTTTTAGTACCCCCCCCCCCCCCCCCATGACTGCCTAGTGGGATCTACACAGAGCAGCACAACGTTTCATGTCTGTATGATCTGTATGAGGATGTTGTGCCGCCATTGCTGCTCTTCTGTGCGTTTTGCTGCCTCAGCGTCTCCCCGGCTCCTTCCTCTACATACAGACCCAGCAGAGAGGAATGATCCGATTCCGGCATCTTCCGCTCCGACCTGACAAGGACCTGCAGAGTCATGGAGTGCCAGAGGACGACACACGCCGGGATCACTTCGCTCTGATGGGGGTATTTCTCAGAGCTGCCACTAAGGGCTGAATTTGCAGCTGCGGTTGTGCTGATAAAACCTCCAACAAGGAGAAACCAACGATTACTGCCGAGACAATGGAGCTACCTGTGGTGTTAGCCTCCCGATTCCTGCATCACACTGCTGTGTAATTATCTGCTGCTCCTTGTTATCTGCACATGCAGTCACATAGGTTAACCACTTGCCGCCCCCTCCACCCCCTCCTGGAAGGTTTACTCCCCCCCCATGGCCATCCAGCCCATTTTTGCTATTTGGCACTGCACTACTTTAACTGGAAACTGTGCAGTCAGCAACACTACCCAAATTTCGATCATTTTTATCACACAAATAGATCCTTTTTTCCAATGCTGGGGGGTTCTATTTAAACGTTTTTAAATTTTAAACGTTTAAATGATAAAAGACCAACAATTATTAATAAAGAAGAAAAAAAAAACAACAATATTTTTTTACTTTCTGATAGAAAGCGTATCCAATCACAAAATGTTTTCATAAATGTATTCTGCCAGATATTTGTGGTGAAAAAAACAAACCCATAAGTGTATATTGATTATATATATTTTTAGTTATTATTCTATCTTTATAGAGGTAAGACGATGTGAGCGCAATAGAAAGGGGGAGGAGCTCTGCACAACGGTGACCTCGATAAAACAGATCAGTGGCGCTAAATAATAATGATAAAAATATTCTCATAACAAACCGACTCATCAAAAGGTACTAAATAAAGTTCATGAATGGATAATAAATAAATGATATAAAGTTCAAAGGTGACTGTAGCGCTCTGAAGGTGCCGGCTTCCCTGCTAATCCGGTGCTTGTGCAAGTAGTTGTGGAAACATTGCGCACTCACCAGATGCGCAATTTAAATGCTCATGTAAATATATGTCCAGATGTCCTCAGGATGGGCCGGGTGATGGGGTGACTTCCCTCTGAAGGGTAGGTAGTGCGTCAAAAGATTCCAGGGCTTTAGTGGTGATCCAAGACAGCCAGAGATCCCCTTAAGGGGTGAGTGGGAGCTGCTTCCTGGAGATCCCTCTGTGGGTCCCGGGATGGATCTGTGTCTGTAACTGAACGTCTGACAATGAATACTCCGCCTGCAGCATATTAGCTGTGTGCTCCACCTCACCCTGAAGGAGATTCAACGTTTGGACCTGATGTCTGCAATCTGCAGCAGAACCTTCTCCAGAAACCTTTAGGAGTTTGGGGGCGGAGCTTCCTGTTCCAGCGCAACTTCCCCATCACTCATCATCATCATCATCATCATCATCATCATCATCATCATCATTATCATCATCATCTCTTTTATTGAATTCTTCATTACAGAAATCAACAAACAGTCCACAAATACACACATACCCACTTCTATTATCCTAGTCCTTTCCCCTCCCACCATCAATCACCCCCCCCCCCCCGTATAATCTCCTGTTCTCTCTCCCCCCTCTCTCTCTCTCTCCTCTCCTCCCTCCTCTCCTCCCCCCTCTCTCCTCTCCTCCCCCCTCTCTCCTCTCCTCCCCCCTCTCCTCCCCCCCTCTCTCTCTCTCTCCTCTCCTCCCCCCTCTCTCTTCCCCCTTCTCTCTTCCCCCCTCTCTCTCCTCCCCCCTTTCTCCCCCCTCTCTCTCTCTCTCTCCTCCCCCCCCTCTCTCTCTTCCCCTTCTCTCTTCCCCCTTCCTCTCTCTCCTCCCCCCTTCTCCCCCCTTCTCCCCCTCTCTCTCTCCTCCCCCCTTTCTCTCTCCCCCTCTCACCCCCACTCTGTATCTCTATCTCTCTCCCTCTCTCTCCTCTGCCCTCTCTCTTTCTCTCTCCTCTCCCTCTCTTTCTCTCTCACTCTCCCCCCTCCCCTCTCTCTCCTCTCCCTCTCTTTCTCTCTCACTCTCCCCCTTTCTCTCTGTCCCCCCTCTCTCTCTCCCCCCCCTCTCTCTCCCCCCCCTCTCTCTCTCTCCCCCCCCCTCTCTCTGTCCACCCCCCTCTCTCTGTCCACCCCCCCTCTCCCCTCCCTCTCCCCTCTCTCCTTCCCCCCTCTCTCTCTCTCCTCCCCTCTCTCCCCCTCCCCCCTCTCTCTCCCACTTTTACCCCCTCTCTTTCTCCTCTCTCCCTCTCCCCCCTTCCCCCCCTTATCTCTCCCCCTTTTACCCCCCCCCCCTCTCTCCCCTTCTCTCTCCCTTCCTCCCTCTCCCCCTTCTCTCTCCCCCCTCCCCCCTCTCTCTCTCTCCCTTTTACCCCCTCTCTCTCTCCCCCCCTCTCTCCTCCCCCTCTATCCCTCTCTCTCTCCTCTCTCCCCCCCCCTCTCTCCTCCCTCCCTCCCTCCCCCTCTCTCCCCCCCCCTCTCTCCTCCCTCCCTCCCCCTCTCTCTCTTTCCTCCCTCCCTCCCCCTCCCCTCCTCTCTTTCTTCTCCCTCCCTCCCCCTCTCTCTCTTCCCTCCCCCCCCCCTCTCCCTCCTCTCTCTCTCCTCCCTCCCCCTCTCTCTGTCCTCCCTCCCCCCTCCTCTCTCCCTCGTTCACCATAGGACGATCGATATCCGGCCAGTCCAGCCTGGGTCTAGGTTCACCCTTCTGCGTTTTGCAGAGACGCACTCCAGTCACGTTTATCATGGTTTCCGATGGGGAGTGTCAAAACCGCGCATGCAAAAATGCTTCCGGAACGCACCTGGACTGCGTTTCTACACTGCAAACCAATCCTGCTTCACACTCCATGCATTTCAGTTGCTTTTTTTTCTGCATTCCAAAATGCACAGAAAGTCGGTGATATGGCGGTCGGTGTCATCGTTCCCATCAGCGCTGGCAGTTCTGGTGGCAGAAAAAAACTATAGAACCGGCTGCCTTTTTCCTTCACAGAACTGTACTGAAACGCTGTAAAACGCATGAAAAACGCACCGGAACGCACCAAAATGCACCAAATACACACTGGAACACACATGTCCCTATTTATATTGAAAAAAAAGAGAGGGAGAAAAAATGAACTGGAATAAATGAAAACCACCCTGGAACACGTCAAAACGCATCAAAACCACACCGGAATGCGTCAAAAATGTGCATGCGGAGACGCATCTGACTGCGTTTCTATAGAGTGAAACCGGCCCTAAAAGCAAAAGAAAACGAACAATGAAAGATCCTTTGTACAACATAGGAAATGCTCCCCCCAGCGGCTCTGCTCTTCGGCCCGTCCGAGGTAACAAAGTCGTCCAATTGTAAGCAGCGTCACGTCTGGAATGGGCGGGGCCCCGCGGCGGGGGAACAGGTTATAGGAGAGACGTCCGCACCGCGCCGCTTCTCCGCGTCTCCGGGGCTTTCATGGATTTATATTGCAGAATACATGGAGTCTGGGGGCGGGGGCCGCTGATACCGATGGAGGGAGCGCCGATCGATGAACATTTATCTGCAGTAAACGATCGCCACCAATTACACGACAATTCTTATTTATTTTCAAATTCATTCCGTCGTCCCGAAACAAAAATCCCGAAATGAATGAAGAGCGGCAAGATTGATAAAGAGTGCGGAATGATGAATTAAAAATGATCCCCCGCCCCTCCTCCACCCCCTCCTCCACCCCTCCTACCCCCCCCCTTCAGACTGGCATGGGTTACATTTTCTTTATGCAGCCATTAAATAATTCATTATTCCTCCAGACAGTTTTATGAAGTCCTCCGCCATCGCCTTGGAATGTAAAGTACCCGGAACCCGCCTGTAGCGTGCCGAGCCGCCGCCAATTCTCAACCGAACACGCTTCAAGAGGACCTGTCATGAACAGAACACAAGTAACTCGGCCCCCCTCAACCGTACCGCCCCCTTATAAAATACAGGCGGACCTCACCTTACATATATATATATATATATATACAGGCGGACCTCACCTTACATATATATATATACAGGCGGACCTCACCTTATATATATATATATATATATATATACAGGCGGGACCTCACCTTACATATATATATATATACAGGCGGACCTCACCTTACATATATATATATATATATATACAGGCGGACCTCACCTTACATATATATATATATACAGGCGGACCTCGGCTTACATATATATATATACAGGCGGACCTCACCTTATATATATATATATATATACAGGCGGACCTCACCTTACAATATATATATATACAGGCGGACCTCGGCTTACATATATATATATACAGGCGGACCTCACCTTACATATATATATATATATATATACAGGCGGACCTCACCTTACATATATATATATACAGGCGGACCTCACCTTACATATATATATATACAGGCGGACCTCACCTTATATATATATATATATATATATATACAGGCGGACCTCACCTTACATATATATATATATACAGCGGACCTCACCTTACATATATATATATATATATATACAGGCGGACCTCACCTTACATATATATATATATTACAGGCGGACCTCGGCTTACATATATATATATACAGGCGGACCTCACCTTATATATATATATATATATACAGGCGGACCTCACCTTACATATATATATATATACAGGCGGACCTCGGCTTACATATATATATATACAGGCGGACCTCACCTTACATATATATATATATATATACAGGTGGACCTCACCTTACATATATATATATACAGGCGACCTCACCTTACATATATATATACAGGCGGACCTCACCTTATATATATACAGGCGGACCTCACCTTACATATATATATATACAGGCGGACCTCGGCTTACATATATATATATATATACAGGCGGACCTCACCTTACATATATATATATATATATATATACAGGCGGACCTCACCTTACATATATATATATACAGGCGGACCTCGGCTTACATATATATATATACAGGCGGACCTCACCTTACATATATATATATACAGGTGGACCTCGGCTTACATATATATATATACAGGCGGACCTCACTTTACATATATATATATATACAGGCGGACCTCACCTTACATATATATATATATACAGGCGGACCTCACCTTACATATATATATATATACAGGCGGACCTCACCTTACATATATATATATATATACAGCGGACCTCGGCTTACATATATATATATACAGGCGGACCTCGGCTTACATATATATATATACAGGCGGACCTCAGCTTACATATATATATATATACAGCGGACCTCACCTTACATATATATATATATACAGGGTGGACCTCGCTTACATATATATATATACAGGCGGGACCTCACCTTACATATATATATATACAGGCGACCTCACCTTACATATATATATATACAGGCGGACCTCACTTTACATATATATATATACAGGCGGACCTCACCTTACATATATATATATATACAGGCGGACCTCACCTTACAATATATATATATACAGGCGGACCTCACCTTACATATATATATATATACAGGCGGACCTCACCTTACATATATATATATATATATACAGGCGGACCTCGGCTTACATATATATATATACAGGCGGACCTCGGCTTACATATATATATATACAGGCGGACCTCACCTTACATATATATATATATATACAGGCGGACCTCGGCTTACATATATATATATATATATACAGCGGACCTCGGCTTACATATATATATATACAGGCGGACCTCGGCTTACATATATATATATATATATACAGGCGGACCTCGGCTTACATATATATATATACAGGCGGACCTCGGCTTACATATATATATATATACAGGCGGACTCGGCTTACATATATATATATACAGGCGGACCTCGGCTTACATATATATATATATACAGGCGGACCTCAGCTTACATATATATATATACAGGCGGACCTCACCTTACATATATATATATACAGGCGGACCTCACTTACATATATATATATATACAGGCGGACCTCGGCTTACATATATATATATACAGGCGGACCTCACCTTACATATATATATATACAGGCGGACCTCGGCTTACATATATATATATACAGGCGGACCTCACCTTACATATATATATATATACAGGCGGACCTCGGCTTACATATATATATATATATATACAGGCGGACCTCGGCTTACATATATATATATACAGGCGGACCTCGGCTTACATATATATATATATACAGGCGGACCTCGGCTTACATATATATATATACATGCGGACCTCACCTTACATATATATATATACAGGCGGACCTCGGCTTACATATATATATATACAGGCGGACCTCACCTTACATATATATATATACAGGCGGACCTCACCTTACATATATATATATACAGGCGGACCTCACCTTACATATATATATATACAGGCGGACCTCGGCTTACATATATATATATACAGGCGGACCTCACCTTACATATATATATATACAGGCGGACCTCACCTTACATATATATATATACAGGCGGACCTCGGCTTATATATATATATATACAGGCGGACCTCGGCTTACATATATATATATATATATATATATATATACAGGCGGACCTCACCTTACATATATATATATACAGGCGGACCCCACCTTACATATATATATATATATACAGGGGGACCTCAGCTTACATATATATATATACACGCGGACCTCACCTTACATATATATATATATATATATACAGGCGGACCTCACCTTACATATATATATATATACAGGTGGACCTCGGCTTACATATATATATATACAGGCGGACCTCACCTTACATATATATATATACAGGCGGACCTCACCTTACATATATATATATATACAGGCGGACCTCACCTTACATATATATATATACAGGCGGACCTCACCTTACATATATATATATATACAGGCGGACCTCACCTTACATATATATATATACAGGCGGACCTCACCTTACATATATATATATATACAGGCGGACCTCACCTTACATATATATATATACAGGCGGACCTCACCTTACATATATATATATACAGGCGGACCTCACCTTACATATATATATATACAGGCGGACCCCACCTTACATATATATATATATATATATACAGGCGGACCTCACCTTACATATATATATATACAGGCGGACCTCACCTTACATATATATATATACAGGCGGACCTCACCTTACATATATATATATATATACAGGCGGACCCCACCTTACATATATATATATATATACAGGGGGACCTCACCTTACATATATATATATACAGGCGGACCTCACCTTACATATATATATATACAGGCGGACCTCACCTTACATATATATATATACAGGCGGACCTCACCTTACATATATATATATACAGGCGGACCTCACCTTACATATATATATATACAGGCGGACCTCACCTTACATATATATATATACAGGCGGACCTCACCTTACATATATATATATATACAGGCGGACCTCACCTTACATATATATATATACAGGGGGACCTCACCTTACATATATATATATACAGGCGGACCTCACCTTACATATATATATATATACAGGCGGACCTCACCTTACATATATATATATACAGGCGGACCTCACCTTACATATATATATATACAGGCGGACCTCACCTTACATATATATATATACAGGCGGACCTCACCTTACATATATATATATACAGGGGGACCTCACCTTACATATATATATATATACAGGATAAACCTACCAGGCGCAATGCATCCTGGGGAAACTTGCTTCGTATTGCGGTAAAAATTTGTAAACAGAGGTGTTATTGTCAATGGATTTTCATTCGTAAACCGAAAGTTCCGTTTACCGAAGTATTACTGTATATATTTATATTTATTTATTGAAATATATTGAATACGGCCAAAATTGTAGTATTTCAAATATATGTAAATATATTTGGGAAGAATATTTGTAAAATACAGGCGCACCTTGCTTTACGAATGAAAATCCATTGGCAATAACGCCTCGGTTCGCAATACAAAGCACACATATATATATATATATACACTGTATGTTGAAATGCGGTTTTTATATATTTACAAAATATATGAAAAATATTTTTTTAAATATAGATTTTTTAATTAGTTGCCGACCGCAGATAGCCAAATGACGGCTACACTGCGGCCGGCCAGTTCTGGGAGGCCGCAGAGAAGAGAAGTCACATATTGGATCCATTGCTGCATCTGTCCCCCACCGGCTCTACACCAAGGACTGAGCAATCAAACACCACTGATCGCTCAGTTCTCCGACTTCGGTGACCAGAGACCGGTAACTGTCAGTCTCCGGCTCTCTGCTTTGCCCCTCCAGAGCTCCCTAGAGAGCGGGTGGGAATGGCACGCTGAGTGGCCGAGTCAGCTGCCGGTTTAGACATCTGGGTGAATCCCAACATTATTGTCGGGGTCCTTGCAGAGCCTAGACCAGCTCTGCAAAATCAGCTGACAGCGGACATTAGCCTACTGTTGGCACTCATGTGACCCACAAGAGAAGAATGACCCAAAAAGCTTTGCCCATACGGCTCCTTTCATTGAACCCTTTAGAAAATGTAAATCTGGCTGGCGGCCCCTTCAATTCAATGCTGTTCAGTTAAAGAAGCAAATTTAGAGGGGATCCCAGTGTGTGTTGTGACCTCTGACCCGACCTCTAACCCGACCCCTCACCTGACCACTCACCCAACCTCTCACCCGACTGCTCACCCGACCTCTGACCCGACCTCTAACCCGACCTCTCACCTGACCACTCACCCAACCTCTCACCCGACTGCTCACCCGACCTCTGACCCGACCTCTCACCTGACCACTCACCCAACCTCTCACCCGACCTGACCTCTAACCCAACCTCTCACCCGACCTCTGACCTCTCACCCAACCTCTCACCTGACCACTCACTCGACCTCTGACCTGACCTCTCACCCAAGCTCTCACCTGACTACTTACCCGACCTCTCACCCGACCTCTGACCTGACCTCTCACACGACCGCTCACCCGACCTCTGACCTGACCTCTCACCCGACCGTTCACCCGTCCGCTCACCCGACCTCTCACCCGACCTCTCTCCTGACCTCTGACCCGACCTCTCACCCGACCGCTCACCCGACCTCTCACCTGACCGTTCACCCGACCATTCACCCGACCTCTCACCCGACCGTTCACCCGACCACTCACCTGACCTCTCACCCGACCTCTCTCCTGACCTCTCACCCGACCTCTCACCCGACCGTTCACCCGACCACTCACCTGACCTCTCACCCGACCTCTCTCCTGACCTCTCACCCGACCTCTCTCCTGACCTCTCACCCGACCGCTCACCCGACCTCTTACCCGACCTCTAACCAGACCTCTCTCCTGACCTCTGATCCGACCTCTGACCCGACCTCTCACACGACCTCTGACCCGACCTCTCACATGACCTCTGACCCGACCTCTCACCTGACCTCTTGGCTCACCCATGTTTCTCCTGACTTTTTTGCCTGTTCCTTAAAGCCCAACTCCGGGGACAAGAACTGATCCCTTGCAGGGGGCGGCGCCTTCATTGCTCATTTATGTGTACAAGGAGATTTACTCGCCTGATCCTCCGCTCCTCCCCCCAACTAGAGGGGTCCTCGCAGTGCCGGGATATCATAGAGCCCAGGGTGAACATGCCAGATTGTGGCCCCCTCATCATGTATGAGCATCACGTGTCAGCAAAAATCTACCCTCCCCCCACAAAAAAAATCTGCATGCTTACCCCCTGAGAATAAATCCCCCCTCCTCCCAGTACAAATCCCTCCCCCTGGCTGAAATCCCCCCTCCACAAATCTCTCCCCTCCCTACTCCGAGTACAAATCCCTCCCCCTGGCTGAAATCTCCCCTCCACAAATCTCTCCCCTCCCTCCTCCCAGTACAAATCCCTCCCACTAGCTGAAATCCCCCCTCCACAAATCTCTCCCCTCCCTCCTCCAGGTACAAATCCCTCCCCTGGCTGAAATCTCCCCTCCACAAATCTCTCCCCTCCCTGCTCCCAGTACAAATCCCTCCCACTAGCTGAAATCCCCCCTCCACAAATCTCTCCCCTCCCTGCTCCCAGTACAAATCCCTCCCACTAGCTGAAATCCCCCCTCCACAAATCTCTCCTCTCCCTCCTCCCAGTACAAATCCCTCCCCCTGGCTGAAATCTCCCCTCCACAAATCTCTCCCCTTCCTCCTTCCTGTACAAATCCCTCCCCTGGAGGAAATACCCCCTTCACAAATCTCCTCCCTCCCTCTTCCCAGTACAAATCCCTCCCCCTGGCTGAAATACCCCCTCCACAAATCTCCCCCCTCCCTCCTCCCAGTACAAATCTATCCCCCTGGCTGAAATCCCCCCTCCACAAATCCCTCCTCCCAGTACAAATCCCTCCCCCTGGCTGAAATCCCCCCTCCACAAATCTTAAACCTCCCAACTCAAATCCTCTCTTTCCCTATGTGCCCACAGCGTAAATACCCCTCCCGAAAAAAAAAATCCCCTCTAGCACAAATCATCTAACCCTCAAATCTTACCATCTCAACCCCCCTACCCCAATCTTAACACAAATCCACCCAAAAAAATGTCCCCTCCTACCACAAATACCTCCCAATCATCCCCACTAGTAGCAGCACAACTCCCCTTCCCCCCAAAAAGGAAAAAAAAATCAGTTTCCCCTCCTAGAACAAATACCCTCCCCCCCGGAACACCACTCCTACCACACCACTTCAAATGTCCCCTCCCCCCAGTCTCCTCGTGGTGTCCCTCCCACACCTCACATGATGCCACAGTGCCCAGTGCCTCCTGTCCACCCCTTGTCCCGGTGCTGGGTCTACGCAGCTTCTTCCCCTCTACAGTCCTGACGTCATGAAGACCAGTGCGGGGTCTACGCAGCTTCTTCCCCTCTACAGTCCTGACGTCATGAAGACCAGAGTGGAATCCATGCAGCTTCTTCCCCTCTACAGTCCTGACGTCATGAAGACCAGTGCGGGGTCTACGCAGCTTCTTCCCCTCTACAGTCCTGACGTCATGAAGACCAGAGTGGAATCCATGCAGCTTCTTCCCCTCTACAGTCCTGACGTCATGAAGACCAGAGTGGAATCCATGCAGCTTCTTCCCCTCTACAGTCCTGACGTCATGAAGACCAGAGCGGGGTCCATGCAGCTTCTTCCCCTCTACAGTCCTGACGTCATGAAGACCAGAGTGGAATCCATGCAGCTTCTTCCCCTCTACAGTCCTGACGTCATGAAGACCAGAGTGGAATCCATGCAGCTTCTTCCCCTCTACAGTCCTGACGTCATGAAGACCAGAGCGGGGTCCACGCAGCTTCTTCCCCTCTATAGTCCTGACGTCATGAAGACCAGAGTGGAATCCATGCAGCTTCTTCCCCTCTACAGTCCTGACGTCATGAAGACCAGAGCGGGGTCCATGCAGCTTCTTCACCTCTACAGTATTGACGTCATGAAGACCAGAGTGGAATCCATGCAGCTTCTTCCCCTCTACAGTCCTGACGTCATGAAGACCAGAGTGGAATCCATGCAGCTTCTTCCCCTCTACAGTCCTGACGTCATGAAGACCAGAGCGGGGTCCATGCAGCTTCTTCCCCTCTACAGTCCTGACGTCATGAAGACCAGAGTGGAATCCATGCAGCTTCTTCCCCTCTACAGTCCTGACGTCATGAAGACCAGAGCGGGGTCCATGCAGCTTCTTCACCTCTACAGTCCTGACGTCATGAAGATCAGAGCGGGGTCCATGCAGCTTCTTCACCTCTACAGTCCTGACGTCATGAAGACCAGAGCGGGGTCTACGCAGCTTCTTCACCTCTACAGTCCTGACGTCATGCAGACCAGAGTGGAATCCATGCAGCTTCTTCCCCTCTACAGTCCTGACGTCATGAAGACCAGAGTGGAATCCATGCAGCTTCTTCCCCTCTACAGTCCTGACGTCATGAAGACCAGAGCGGGGTCCATGCAGCTTCTTCCCCTCTACAGTCCTGACGTCATGAAGACCAGAGTGGAATCCATGCAGTTTCTTCCCTCTACAGTCCTGACGTCATGAAGACCAGAGCGGGGTCCACGCAGCTTCTTCCCCTCTATAGTCCTGACGTCATGAAGACCAGAGTGGAATCCATGCAGCTTCTTCCCCTCTACAGTCCTGACGTCATGAAGACCAGAGCGGGGTCCATGCAGCTTCTTCACCTCTACAGTATTGACGTCATGAAGACCAGAGTGGAATCCATGCAGCTTCTTCCCCTCTACAGTCCTGACGTCATGAAGACCAGAGTGGAATCCATGCAGCTTCTTCCCCTCTACAGTCCTGACGTCATGAAGACCAGAGCGGGGTCCATGCAGCTTCTTCCCCTCTACAGTCCTGACGTCATGAAGACCAGAGTGGAATCCATGCAGCTTCTTCCCCTCTACAGTCCTGACGTCATGAAGACCAGAGCGGGGTCCATGCAGCTTCTTCACCTCTACAGTCCTGACGTCATGAAGATCAGAGCGGGGTCCATGCAGCTTCTTCACCTCTACAGTCCTGACGTCATGAAGACCAGAGCGGGGTCCACGCAGCTTCTTCACCTCTACAGTCCTGACGTCATGCAGACCAGAGTGGGGTCCACGCAGCTTCTTCCCCTCTACAGTCCTGACGTCATGAAGACCAGAGCGGGGTCCATGCAGCTTCTTCACCTCTACAGTCCTGACGTCATGAAGATCAGAGCGGGGTCCACGCAGCTTCTTCCCCTCTTCAGTCCTGATGTCATGAAGACCAGAGCGGGGTCCACGCAGCTTCTTCCCCTCTACAGTCCTGATGTCATGAAGACCAGAGCGGGGTCCACGCAGCTTCTTCCCCTCTACAATCCTGACGTCATGAAGACCAGAGCGGGGTCCACGCAACTTCTTCCCCTCTACAATCCTGACGTCATGAAGACCAGAGCGGGGTCCACGCAGCTTCTTCCCCTCTACAGTCCTGACGTCATGAAGATCAGAGTGGGGTCCACGCAGCTTCTTCCCCTCTACAGTCCTGACGTCATGAAGACCAGAGTGGAATCCATGCAGCTTCTTCCCCTCTACAGTCCTGACGTCATGAAGACCAGAGCGGGGTCCACGCAGCTTCTTCCCCTCTACAGTCCTGACGTCATGAAGATCAGAGCGGGGTCCATGCAGCTTCTTCCCCTCTACAGTCCTGACGTGATGAAGATCAGAGCGGGGTCCACGCAGCTTCTTCCCCTCTTCAGTCCTGATGTCATGAAGACCAGAGCGGGGTCCACGCAGCTTCTTCCCCTCTACAATCCTGACGTCATGAAGACCAGAGCGGGGTCCACGCAGCTTCTTCCCCTCTACAATCCTGACGTCATGAAGACCAGAGCGGGGTCCACGCAGCTTCTTCCCCTCTACAGTCCTGACGCCATGAAGAGCAGAGCGGGGTCCACACAGCTTCTTCCCCTCTTCAGTCCTGATGTCATGAAGACCAGAGCGGGGTCCACGCAGCTTCTTCCCCTCTACAGTCCTGACGTCATGAAGATCAGAGTGGGGTCCACGCAGCTTCTTCCCCTCTACAGTCCTGACGTCATGAAGACCAGAGTGGAATCCATGCAGCTTCTTCACCTCTACAGTCCTGACGTCATGAAGACCAGAGCGGGGTCCACGCAGCTTCTTCCCCTCTACAGTCCTGACGTCATGAAGATCAGAGCGGGGTCCATGCAGCTTCTTCCCCTCTACAGTCCTGACGTGATGAAGATCAGAGCGGGGTCCACGCAGCTTCTTCCCCTCTACAGTCCTGACGCCATGAAGAGCAGAGCGGGGTCCACGCAGCTTCTTCCCCTCTACAGTCCTGACGTGATGAAGATCAGAGCGGGGTCCACGCAGCTTCTTCCCCTCTACAGTCCTGACGTCATGAAGATCAGAGTGGGGTCCACGCAGCTTCTTCCCCTCTACAGTCCTGACGTCATGAAGACCAGAGTGGAATCCATGCAGCTTCTTCACCTCTACAGTCCTGACGTCATGAAGACCAGAGTGGGGTCCATGCAGCTTCTTCTCCTCTACAGTCCTGACGTCATGAAGACTAGAGCGGGGTCCATGCAGCTTCTTCTCCTCTACAGTCCTGACGTCATGAAGACCAGAGCGGGGTCCACGCAGCTTCTTCACCTCTACAGTCCTGACGTCATGAAGACCAGAGCGGGGTCCACGCAGCTTCTTCACCTCTACAGTCCTGACGTCATGAAGATCAGAGCGGGGTCCATGCAGCTTCTTCACCTCTACAGTCCTGACGTCATGAAGACCAGAGTGGGGTCCACGCAGCTTCTTCCCCTCTACAGTCCTGACGTGATGAAGACCAGAGCGGGGCCCATAGCCCTGCACTGAACGTGGTGATGCTAAGGGGTAGTCCGCCGCAGGATCGCCTGCTGAGGGAAGGGGGGGTCAGGTAAGTAAAACCATTTCCCCACTCCCCAATACAAAACTAGCAGGCATAGCCCCGCCCCTGGGGGGTCATTTTCTATGTGCTCTGAGTTGGGCTTTAAAGACTTCGGTACCGTGTTTAGGAAACGCCTGTGACACCATCCCTCTGACACCGTCCCCTGCAGTACCTCTTTTCCACCACAAGATACCCCCAGTCTGAATGATGCCCAATGGAGACATAGAGTAAGTGCAGCCCCGCCCCCGAGGAGACATCATCATGGCATTCTACATTGTATCCATACAGAGACAGACTTCATCACTGAGTCCCGCCCAGCACTGAGAGAAGATCTGAGGTGGCGGGGGCGGCGGGGGTGGCGGGGGCGGCGGGGGTGAGCTCAGAGTTGGGCTTTGAGTAAAAAAAAAAATGTGCCAGGAATCGAAGCCGCACCTCGTCTGTGGAAAACGTTTTGTGTCTCTGTGGTATGTTGACTCATGTAGGGGCTGCCAATGCACTATAAAGGACCTAAAATCACAAACCAACCTTTTACAGACCTGGGAACTCAGCACAGGGATGGTGGGAACCCCTCATCATGGGCACAGTGGGGTACAGACCTGGGAACTCGGCACAGGGATGGTGGGAACCCCTCATCATGGGCACAGTGGGGTACAGACCTGGGAACTCGGCACAGGGATGGTGGGAACCCCTCATCATGGGCACAGCGGGTGTACAGACCCGGGAACTCGGCACAGGGATGGTGGGAACCCCTCATAATGGGCACAGTGGGGTACAGACCTGGGAACTCAGCACAGGGATGGTGGGAACCCCTCATAATGGGCACAGTGGGGTACAGACCTGGGAACTCGGCACAGGGATGGTGGGAACCCCTCATAATGGGCACAGCGGGCGTACAGACCTGGGAACTCGGCACAGGGATGGTGGGAACCCCTCATAATGGGCACAGTGGGGTACAGACCTGGGAACTCGGCACAGGGATGGTGGGAACCCCTCATAATGGGCACAGTGGGGTACAGACCTGGGAACTCAGCACAGGGATGGTGGGAACCCCTCATAATGGGCACAGTGGGGTACAGACCTGGGAACTCGGCACAGGGATGGTGGGAACCCCTCATAATGGGCACAGCGGGGTACAGACCTGGGAACTCGGCACAGGGATGGTGGGAACCCCTCATAATGGGCACAGCGGGGGTACAGACCTGGGAACTCGGCACAGGTATGGTGGGAACCCCTCATCATGGGCACAGCGGGCGTACAGACCTGGGAACTCAGCACAGGGATGGTGGGAACCCCTCATAATGGGCACAGCGGGCGTACAGACCTGGGAACTCAGCACAGGGATGGTGGGAACCCCTCATAATAGGCACAGTGGGGTACAGACCCGGGAACTCAGCACAGGGATGGTGGGAACCCCTCATAATGGCAACAGTGGGCGTACAGATCCGGGAACTCGGCACAGGGATGGTGGGAACCCCTCATAATGGGCACAGGGATGGTGGGAACCCCTCATAATGGGCACAGCGGGTGTACAGACCCGGGAACTCAGCACAGGGATGGTGGGAACCCCTCATAATGGGCACAGCGGGTTTACAGACCCGGAAACTATGCACAGGGATGGTGGGAACCCCTCATAATGGGCACAGGGATGGTGGGAACCCCTCATAATGGCAACAGTGGGCGTACAGACCCGGGAACTCGGCACAGGGATGGTGGGAACCCCTCATAATGGGCACAGCGGGTGTACAGACCCGGAAACTATGCACAGGGATGGTGGGAAGCCCTCATAATGGGCACAGGGATGGTGGGAACCCCTCATAATGGCAACAGTGGGCGTACAGACCCGGGAACTCGGCACAGGGATGGTGGGAACCCCTCATAATGGGCACAGCGGGTGTACAGACCCGGGAACTCGGCACAGGGATGGTGGGAACCCCTCAATCGACTATTTTTCTGATTGATCCCCTTTATTGGGAATACTACACTATAATACAATCCATGGAACTAAACCTTTACAGCCAAGGAAGCTGCCATCTTAGCCTCTCTTTGATCTGCAGTTGCCATGGCGATGTACATGTGATCAGTCATGATGCCAGGCATTTTATTGCATGACGAAGAGCTCAAGCAACTGTGACAGTTCTCATTCACGGCACGGATGTGATTGGTGTATGAAGCAGTTACATTGGTGGGTTTAGTTCCACTTCAGATCTTACCACACACGTTACAATCTGTCTGTACAACCATCTATGGGGACCACCCTATACTATCCAATCAGGTAGATCTTCGTACGTACAGTAAGTAGCTGTTGGTGGATCTCAAGGCAATTGTACAATCAGATTGTATGGTGTATGGTGAACGGAACCCCTCCTGTCTACAAGGTACGTAGAAATGTCCTGATATTCGAAGGGTGATTATTAGAACCGGTGATGGACTTTCAGATCCCAGGAGCCACCTGATCGTGTCAATGGGGCTCTGAAGGTGCACTTTTGGCCCCAATCCAACTGCCCCCAACCCCCCACCCTTCCCTCACTAGTGGCACCCATGGTGCTTCCCAGCCATTCCCATTGGTAAATCCCTGAAGAACTGAGAGCCGGGAGTCACCAGGGAGGACAATCTGTCCCCCGATCCGCCCTGCAACCAATGAACCTGGACGGGACCTGAATCACGGCACCTCCTGCTGTGGCTATGGGACAGGAATTGGCCCCTCTCATTGGTGGTTGGTGAAAAATTGGCCCCTCTCATTGATGGTTGGAAAATTCCCCCTCTCATTGGTGGTTGGAAAATTGAGCCCTCACATTGGAAGTTGGTGGAAAATTGCCCCCTCTCATTGGTGATTGGTGAAAAATCGGCCCCTCTCATTGGTGGTTGGTGAAAAAATTGCCCTCTCTCATTAGTGGTTGGTGGAATATTACCTCCTTACAATGGTTGTTGGAGGAAAATTGACTTCTCTCATTGATGGTTGGAAAATTGACCCCCTCTCATTGGTGGTTGGAAAATTGACCCCCTCTCATTGGTGGTTGGAAAATTGACCCCCTCTCATTGGTGGTTGGAAAATTGACCCCTCACATTGGTGGTTGGTAGAAAATTGCCCCCTCTCATTGGTGGTTGGAAAATTGACCCCCTCTCATTGGTGGTTGGAAAATTGCCCCCTCTCATTGGTGGTTGGTGGAAAATTGTCCCTCACATTGATGGTTGGTGGAAAATTGCCCCCTCTCATTGGTGGTTGGTGGAAAATTGCCCCCTCTCATTGGTGGTTGGTGGAAAATTGATCCTCACATTGGTGGTTGAAGGAAAATGACCCCTTCTCATTGATGGTTGGAAAATTGCCCCCTCTCATTGGTGGTGGCTGGAAAATTGCCCCCTCTCATTGGTGGTTGGTAGAACTTTCCCCCCTTATGCTGGTGACTGTTAGAGAATTTCCTCCTTCCATTGGCGATCACTGTAGGTGAGGAGATCGATCTGCACAATGCCTGAGGACCCCCGAGCACCTTCAGGAGGACCCCGGGTTGGGAGGTTGGGATGATGATGGTGCTGAGAAGTATCTTTGTGTTCCGTCTCGCCTGCTTTCTTCTTACTTTTAGAGATCGGAGGTGTTATTTGTTCAGCAAAGCCGTGATAATTTATGATCATTCTGCCTGGAGAAGCCGGACATTAATGGACCGCGCAGAGATTCTGTGATCGATTAATTAATTGCTGAGCGCGTCTCGTCCCGCCTTCTCCGGAACACTTCCCGTCTCGCAGTTCATCGGCTCCTTCGCGTTTTCTACACTTGTTCACCTCCAGCGATATCCAGGGAGTTCCTGTCTGTTCGCTGCGACGCCAACCTTCTGTTCCACCTGTTTCTGCCGCGTTCTGAGGCCGACATCGCATTGCGTGAAATTCCTGATGGGGCTCATTGATGATTGAGGAGTTTAATACGCAGAGCAGCATGGAGGGAACTCAGGAAAGTGCAGCAAAAAGTTACAAAGATGAAAAGAAAACCACAGATTCTTCCTAGAGCTCATCTGCAGTTACAATTCCACCCTTTCCTGTTCCGGATCGACTTATTCCCGCACAATATATATATATATACAGTGAAGGAAATGTGTATTTGCCCCCCGGCTCATGCTGAATGTTCGCCCCTCACACAGAAATGATCGGTCTAACAATGGAATGTTCGCCCCTCACACAGAAATGATCGGTCTAACAATGAAATGTTCGCCCCTCACACAGAAATGATCGGTCTAACAATGGAATGTTCGCCCCTCACACAGAAATGATCGGTCTAACAATGGAATGTTCGCCCCTCACACAGAAACGATCGGTCTAACAATGGAATGTTCGCCCCTCACACAGAAACGATCGGTCTAACAATGGAATGTTCGCCCCTCACACAGAAACGATCGGTCTAACAATGGAATGTTCGCCCCTCACACAGAAACGATCGGTCTAACAATGGAATGTTCGCCCCTCACACAGAAACGATCGGTCTAACAATGGAATGTTCGCCCCTCACACAGAAACGATCGGTCTAACAATGGAATGTTCGCCCCTCACACAGAAACGATCGGTCTAACAATGGAATGTTCGCCCCTCACACAGAAACGATCGGTCTAACAATGGAATGTTCGCCCCTCACACAGAAACGATCGGTCTAACAATGGAATGTTCGCCCCTCACACAGAAATGATCGGTCTAACAATGGAATGTTCGCCCCTCACACAGAAACGATCGGTCTAACAATGGAATGTTCGCCCCTCACACAGAAATGATCGGTCTAACAGTGGAATGTTCGCCCCTCACACAGAAACGATCGGTCTAACAATGGAATGTTCGCCCCTCACACAGAAACGATCGGTCTAACAATGGAATGTTCGCCCCTCACACAGAAATGATCGGTCTAACAATGGAATGTTCGCCCCTCACACAGAAACGATCGGTCTAACAATGGACTGTTCGCCCCTCACACAGAAATGATCGGTCTAACAATGGAATGTTCGCCCCTCACACAGAAATGATCGGTCTAACAATGAAATGTTCGCCCCTCACACAGAAATGATCGGTCTAACAATGGAATGTTCGCCCCTCACACAGAAATGATCGGTCTAACAATGGAATGTTCGCCCCTCACACAGAAATGATCGGTCTAACAATGGAATGTTCGCCCCTCACACAGAAATGATCGGTCTAACAATGGAATGTTCGCCCCTCACACAGAAACGATCGGTCTAACAATGGAATGTTCGCCCCTCACACAGAAACGATCGGTCTAACAATGGAATGTTCGCCCCTCACACAGAAACGATCGGTCTAACAATGGAATGTTCGCCCCTCACACAGAAACGATCGGTCTAACAATGGAATGTTCGCCCCTCACACAGAAACGATCGGTCTAACAATGGAATGTTCGCCCCTCACACAGAAACGATCGGTCTAACAATGGAATGTTCGCCCCTCACACAGAAACGATCGGTCTAACAATGGAATGTTCGCCCCTCACACAGAAATGATCGGTCTAACAATGGAATGTTCGCCCCTCACACAGAAACGATCGGTCTAACAATGGAATGTTCGCCCCTCACACAGAAATGATCGGTCTAACAGTGGAATGTTCGCCCCTCACACAGAAACGATCGGTCTAACAATGGAATGTTCGCCCCTCACACAGAAACGATCGGTCTAACAATGGAATGTTCGCCCCTCACACAGAAATGATCGGTCTAACAATGGAATGTTCGCCCCTCACACAGAAACGATCGGTCTAACAATGGACTGTTCGCCCCTCACACAGAAATGATCGGTCTAACAATGGAATGTTGGCCCCTCACACAGAAATGATCGGTCTAACAATGGAATGTTCCCCCCCTCACACAGAAACGATCGGTCTAACAATGGAATGTTCGCCCCTCACACAGAAACGATCGGTCTAACAATGGAATGTTCGGTGTAACACTGAGAGATAGAATACAACAACAAATTCAGCAGAAATGCGTCTAACAAATGATGACGGATCTGCATGTTCATGAGGGAAAGAAGGATTTGATTCCCTTCACAAAACATGACTTAGTACTTGGTGGCCAATCCCTTGTTGGCAATCACAGAGGTCAGACGTTTCCTGGAGTTGGCCCCCAGGTTCGCACACATCTTAGGAGGGATTTTGGCCCACTCCTCTTGGCAGATCCTCTCCAAGTCATTAACGTTTGGTGGCTGACGTTTGGCAACTCGAACTTTCAGCTCCCTCCACAGATTTTCAATTGGATGAAGGTCTGGAGACTGGCTAGGCCACTCCAGGACCTTAATGTGCTTCTTCTTGAGCCGCTCCTTTGTTGCCTTGGCCGTGTGTTTTGGGTCATTGTCATGCTGGAACACCCATCCACCACCCATTTTCAATGCCCTGGCTGAGGGAAGAAGGTTCTCACCCAAGATTTGAGGGTACATTGCCCCACCCATCGTCCCTCTGATGCGGTGCAGTTGTCCTGTCCCCTTAGCAGAAGAACACCCCCAAAGCAGAATGTTTCCACCACCATGTTTCACAGTTGGGATGGTGTTCTTGGGGTCATAGGCAGCATTCCTCCTCCAAACACGGCGAGTTGAGTTGATGCCAAAGAGCTGGATTTTGGTCTCCTCTGACCACAACACTTCCCACCAGTCCTCCTCGGCATCATTCAGATGTTCAGTGGCAGACTTCAGACGGGCTGGACATGGGCTTTCTTGAGCAGAGGGACCGTGCGGGCACTGCAGGATTTCAGTCCTTGTCGGCGTAGTGTGTTACCAATTGTTTTCTTGGTGACTGTGGTCCCAGCTGCCTGGAGATCATTGACAAGATCCTCACGTGTAGTTCTGGGATGATTCCTCACTGTTCTCATGATCATTGACACCCCACGAGGTGAGATCTTGCATGGTGCACCAGACCTAGGGAGACTGACACTTGTTTTGTGTTTCTTCCATTTGTGAATGATTGCACCAACTGTTGTCACCTTCTCACCAAGCTGCTTGGCCATAGTTTGGTAGCCCAGTCCAGCCTTGTGTAGGTCTACCATCTTGTCCCTGACATCCTTGGACAGCTCTTTGGTCTTTGCCATGGTGGAGAGTTTGGAATCTGATGGTTTGATGGCTCCTGTGGACAGGTGTCTTTTATACAGGTAACACAATGAGATTAGCAGCACTCCCTTTAAGAGACTGCTTCTAATCTCAGCTTGTTACCTGTATGAGAGACACCTGGGAGCCAGAAATCCTGCTGAATGATAGGGGATCAAATCCTTCTTTCCCTCATGAACATGCAGATCCGTCATCATTTGTTAGACGCATTTCTGCTGAATTTGTTGTTGTATTCTGTCTCTCAGTGTTACACCGAACATTCCATTGTTAGACCGATCATTTCTGTGTGAGGGGCGAACATTCCATTGTTAGACCGATCATTTCTGTGTGAGGGGCGAACATTCCATTGTTAGACCGATCATTTCTGTGTGAGGGGCGAACATTCCATTGTTAGACCGATCATTTCTGTGTGAGGGCGAACATTCCATTGTTAGACCGATCATTTCTGTGTGAGGGGCGAACATTCCAATCGTTAGACCGATCATTTCTGTGTGAGGGTCGAACATTCCATTGTTAGACCGATCATTTCTGTGTGAGGGGCGAACATTCCATTGTTAGACCGATCATTTCTGTGTGCGGGGCGAACATTCCATTGTTAGACCGATCATTTCTGTGTGAGGGGCGAACATTCCATTGTTAGACCGATCATTTCTGTGTGAGGGGCGAACATTCCATTGTTATACCGATCATTTCTGTGTGAGGGGCCAACATTCAGCATCGGGGGGGGCAAATACACATTTCCTTCACTGTATATATATATATACAAATTGTAAAGATATCAGGACGACCCCAAAACATTCCTCCAATCTATGAATAGTAGAAAGGTCCGGTCCCAGCATGTAGGCCCTTTACAGAACCATCTAGAGGGGGTGACTGGGGACAAAGAGAAGGACAATGTATGAAATCCCTTCTTCAGCTCTGTGTATACAAAGAAGCATGGGGGGGCTGTTGTCCATAATGGGGGGTGGTACTGACACCCCCAGATGATCCACATTGGCTCACAATTGATATGATCCAGAAATATATAGACAGAATAAAGGTGAATAAAGCCCCTGGACCGGATGGCAGACACCCACGGGGCCTTACAGAATTCAGCTCTGTCATCTCACAGCCATTGTTTCTCATTGTTAGGGCCTCTTTAATGACTGGCATAGTACCACGGGATTGGTGTAAGGCCAATGTGGGGCCAATATTTATAAAGGGGACAAAATCTTTCCCAAGTAATTACAGACCTGTTAGTGTAACTTCTATAGTTGGGAAGATACTGGAGAGTTTAATAAAAGACCACAGAGAGGAGTTCTTGCTGGAAACAAATATTGTAAGCCACGGACAGCGTGGATTCATGAAAGACAGAAGTTGTCCCACAAATCTGATTTCTTTTATGAGGGGGTGAGCAAAACCTTGGAGAGAGGGGTGGCGGTGTACATGGTATACTTGGACAGAGGGGGGGCGGTGTACGTGATATACTTGGACAGAGGGGTGGCGGTGGACGTGGTATACTTGGACAGAGGGGGGGCGGTGTACATGGTATACTTGGACAGAGGGGGGGCGGTGTACGTGATATACTTGGACAGAGGGGTGGCGGTGGACGTGGTATACTTGGACAGAGGGGGGGCGGTGTACGTGATATACTTGGACAGAGGGGTGGCGGTGGACGTGGTATACTTGGACAGAGGGGGGGCGGTGTACGTGATATACTTGGACAGAGGGGTGGCGGTGGACGTGGTATACTTGGACAGAGGGGGGGCGGTGTACGTGATATACTTGGACAGAGGGGTGGCGGTGGACGTGGTATACTTGGACAGGGGTGGCGGTGGACGTGGTATACTTGGACAGAGGGGGGGCGGTGTACGTGGTATACTTGGACAGAGGGGTGGCGGTGGACGTGGTATACTTGGACAGAGGGGTGGCGGTGGACGTGGTATACTTGGACAGGGGTGGCGGTGGATGTGGTATACTTGGACAGAGGGGTGGCGGTGGACGTGGTATACTTGGACAGAGGGGGGGCGGTGTACGTGATATACTTGGACAGAGGGGTGGCGGTGGACGTGGTATACTTGGACAGAGGGGTGGCAGTGGACGTGGTATACTTGGACAGGGGTGGCGGTGGACGTGGTATACTTGGACAGAGGGGTGGCAGTGGACGTGGTATACTTGGACAGAGGGGTGGCGGTGGACGTGGTATACTTGGACAGGGGTGGCGGTGGACGTGGTATACTTGGACAGAGGGGTGGCGGTGGACGTGGTATACTTGGACAGAGGGGTGGCGGTGGACATGGTACACTTGGACAGAGGGGTGGCTGTGGTATACTTGGACAGAAGGGTGGCGGTGGACATGGTATACTTGGACAGAGGGGTGACGGTGGACGTGGTATACTTGGACAGAGGGGTGGCGGTGGACGTGGTATACTTGGACAGAGGGGTGGCGGTGGACATGGTACACTTGGACAGAGGGGTGGCTGTGGTATACTTGGACAGAAGGGTGGCGGTGGACATGGTATACTTGGACAGAGGGGTGACGGTGGACGTGGTATACTTGGACAGAGGGGTGGCGGTGGACGTGGTATACTTGGACAGAGGGGTGGCGGTGGACGTGGTACACTTGGACAGAGGGGTGGCTGTGGTATACTTGGACAGAGGGGTGGCGGTGGACGTGGTATACTTGGACAGGGGTGGCGGTGGACGTGGTATACTTGGACAGAGGGGTGGCAGTGGACGTGGTATACTTGGACAGAGGGGTGGCGGTGGACGTGGTATACTTGGACAGAGGGGTGGCGGTGGACGTGGTATACTTGGACAGAGGGGTGGCGGTGGACATGGTACACTTGGACAGAGGGGTGGCTGTGGTATACTTGGACAGAAGGGTGGCGGTGGACATGGTATACTTGGACAGAGGGGTGACGGTGGACGTGGTATACTTGGACAGAGGGGTGGCGGTGGACGTGGTATACTTGGACAGAGGGGTGGCGGTGGACGTGGTACACTTGGACAGAGGGGTGGCTGTGGTATACTTGGACAGAGGGGTGGCGGTGGACGTGGTATACTTGGACAGAGGGGTGGCGGTGGACGTGGTATACTTGGACAGAGGGGTGGCTGTGGTATACTTGGACAGAGGGGTGGCGGTGGACGTGGTATACTTGGACAGAGGGGTGACGGTGGACGTGGTATACTTGGACAGAGGGGTGGCTACCTGGGCAATAAGTCCATCCGTGACATTTCCTGGCTACTAAATATTCCACGCTCAACTGTTAGTGGGATTATAACAAAGTGGAAGCAACTGGGAACAACAGCCACTCAGCCACCAAGTGGTAGGCCACGTCACATGACAGGGCGGGGTCAGCGCATGCTGAAGCGCACAGTGCGCAGAAGTCGCCAACTGTCTGCAGAGTCAATAGCTAAAGACCTCCAAACTTGGTGTGGCCTTCAGATGAGCCCAACAACAGTGCATGGAGAGCTTCATGGAATGGGTTTCCATGGCCGAGCAGCTGCATCCAAGCCTTCCATCACCAAGTGCAATGCAAAGCGTCGGATGCCGTGGTGTAAAGCACGCCGCCACTGGACTCTAGAGCAGAGGAGGCGTGTTCTCTGGAGTGACCAATCACGCTTCTCTGTCTGGCAATCTGATGGACGTGTCTGGGTTTGGCGGTGGCCAGGAGAACGGTGCTTGCCTGACTTCATTGTGCCAAATGTAAAGTTTGGTGGAGGGGGGATTATGGTGTGGGGGTGTTTTTTAGGGGTTGGGCTTGGCCCCCTAGTTCCAGTGAAGGGAACTCTTAAGGCGACATTTTGGACAATTCCATGCTCCCAACTTTGTGGGAGGAGTTTGGGGATGGCCCTTCCTGTTCCAACATGACTGCCCCCCAGTGCACAAAGCAAGGTCCATAAAGACATGGAGGATCCAGTTTGGGGTGGAGGAACTTGACTGTCCTGCACAGAGTCCTGACCTCAACCCCATAGAACACCTTTGGGATGAATTAGAGCGGAGACTGCGAGCCAGGCCTCCTCCCCCGACATCAGTGCCTGACCTGACAAATGTGCTTCTGGAAGAATGGTCCAACCTTCCCATAGACACCCTCCTAAACCTTGTGGACGGCCTTCCCAGAAGAGTTGAAGCTGTTACAGGCAGGGGCGGACTGAGAACTCATGGGGCCCCCCAGGCAATAGGGGATCATGGGGCCCCTGTGTCCTTGCCCAAACCCAAAAAAGCCTATGAAAAAGGTACCAGGGGCATCTCATGGGGCACCCTACTGATCACGGGCCCTTGGGCAGTGCCTGGGTTTCCAAATGGTCAGTCCGCCCCTGGTTATAGGTGCAAAGGGCGGGGCCAACTCAATATTGAACCCTACGGACTAAGACTGGGAGGCCATTAAAGGTCATGTGCGTGGAAAGGGCGGGGCCAACTCAATATTGAACCCTACGGACTAAGACTGGGAGGCCATTAAAGGTCATGTGCGTGGAAAGGGCGGGGCCAACTCAATATTGAACCCTACGGACTAAGACTGGGGGGCCATTAAAGGTCATGTGCGTGGAAAGGGCGGGGCCAACTCAATATTGAACCCTACGGACTAAGACTGGGGGGCCATTAAAGGTCATGTGCGTGGAAAGGGCGGGGCCAACTCAATATTGAACCCTACGGACTAAGACTGGGGGGCCATTAAAGGTCATGTGCGTGAGACGGCCGGCGTCCCAATACTTTTGCCAGTATTATTATTAGAATTATCAAAGTGAGTTAGCTTCATCAATGATCTGACCTTTAGCAGCAATACTAGATAATAACAAAAAGGGATCTAGTGTGGCTTACATATGTACAGCAATACGAGACAGATAGGGGTCCTAACCAAAGAACATTTTGGCTTTACATAAACCCTACGGCTGATGCCACCTTGGTTGGAGGCCAAAATGATGAGAAGACTCCCCTTGCAGCTCTGGTCCGAGCACCCCTGAGTATGGAGACAGAGGCACAGGAGACAGAGTAGCACAGGTGTCAGTAACCAGGTAGAAGGTAGCAGTAGTATCCGGACTGTACTTGGCAGCGGTGGAACCACACCAGGAGAGGATTGGTTGGTATTCTGAAGGTTGGCACTTGGGAGAAGAACCTTAGCAGCATGGTGTGGAGGCCATAGTTCAGTCAGAGGCAGAGATAACCACCAGGATCAGAGACCTGGTCAGCATGGACGAGGTCAGTAGCCAGGCCAGGGTCATCCCAGAAGAGTTGAAGCTGTTATAGCTGCAAAGGGCGGGGCCAACTCAATATTGAACCCTACGGACTAAGACTGGGGGGCCATTAAAGGTCATGTGCATGGAAAGGGCGGGGCCAACTCAATATTGAACCGTACAGACTAAGACTGGGGGGCCAATAAAGGTCATGTGCGTGGAAAGGGTGGGGCCAACTCAATATTGAACCCTACGGACTAAGGCTGTGGGGCCATTAAAGGTCATGTGCGTGGGAAGGCAGGCGGCCCAATATTGAACCCTACGGACTAAGACTGGGGGGCCATTAAAGGTCATGTGTGTGGAAAGGGCGGGGCCAACTCAATATTGAACCCTACGGGCTAAGACTGGGGGGCCATTAAAGGTCATGTGCATGGAAAGGGCGGGGCCAACTCAATATTGAACCGTACAGACTAAGACTGGGGGGCCAATAAAGGTCATGTGCGTGGAAAGGGCGGGGCCAACTCAATATTGAACCCTACGGACTAAGGCTGTGGGGCCATTAAAGGTCATGTGCGGGGGAAGGCAGGCGGCCTGATATTGAACCCTACGGACTAAGACTGGGGGGCCATTAAAGGTCATGTGTGTGGAAAGGGCGGGGCCAACTCAATATTGAACCCTACGGACTAAGACTGGGGGGCCATTAAAGGTCATGTGCGGGGGAAGGCAGGCGGCCTGATACTTGGGGCAATATAGTGTGTGTTTAGTGGACACGCATATCAGTCTGTTTATCTCTCCTCTGGACCTTTGGGAATTGATGGTTTCCCTCCTTCTGCATCCTTTCATACTTTGCCATCCATTCTGTACGTCCTTCAAGGCGGAATGGCGCCCGTTCAACGCGGCGGAGACAGAGAACTATTCTGGGAGCGATCCTGAAACTGACATCCAAAATGTTACAAAGTCCACCATATGTATCAACATGGCAGCGAAAGCGACGCAGATGCCATCTACAAATAGATCCGTCGCGGCGGAACTTGGAATCCTAATTGACAGTAGCAGGGGATTGATCGTTTGGGAAGTGAACAAATGCGCAATCTGCGCCTCAATATATCGTTTTATTGGAGACCGCGAGCGCTGACCGGGAAATAAAACACAAACGGACGATGCGCCAAACTTCCACAATGGGCTCACTGCTCACATGTTCATTACTCGCTCTTCTCGGATGATGGTACATGACTCTGAATATGTTACAATACGTCAAGTCCTGGAGCCACAGGCCTCTTCCAATTTGAAAATTCAACTTTATTGTTCAGCACAATCACAAATACAGACACAACGCCCAGGATCCTCCCTCTAACATGTGTCGTCCCCTACTCGGTTCAATCATAGCTACAGTGCCTTGAAGAAGTCTTCCTACCCCTTGAAATTTTCCACATTCTGCCATGTTCCAACCAAAAACTTCAATGTATTTTATTTATTACTGTAACGGAACCGGACCCCGACTGCACTCGGGTATTTCCATTAGACTCCCGCTTCCCTCTCCGAACACAGATCCCTGGACCCCACCGCTGGCCATACAGGAAATAAGACAGCACCAGACTCTCTTAAGACAGGAAGTCAACTGCTTTATTTTAACACAAACACAAGATATATACACAGGGCGGGGAAATACAACCAGGAACAAGAAACACATCATCAGGCCGTCCCATCACGGGGGAAGGGCTGCCAGAAACACCCCCCACCAAACCAAGACACACAATAGAACAATGGGATGCAGCACATGGCAGAGAACAATGGACAATCCCCCACCCCAATATTAGAACATTTCACACAATATTAGGACAGATCACCCTGTACCCCTAACAGGCACACATAATGGTGGGAACATGGGGAGCTGAGACAGGGGTCCCCCCACCCCCAAAAGTCACTCCCGTCACATATCTCCCCTTTCGGCAGGAGACTAACACAGGAGGAGACCCCAGACAGGTGGACTCTGACGTTAGTCTGCACTTCCAGTCCCCAATACCAGCACCCACACAGTACCCCAAATTGTCCCACACCAAGCATTACTCACCCAGCCAACCTCTGCCTCTCTCGTAGAACATACCCGCCGCTGGGGAGAAGTACGGACTGGTCCTTCTCCCTGAAGTCCTCTCAGTTGCTGGAGAGAAGACAGGGTAGCTGGGCTGACTCCATCATGCGGTGGGGGATCTGGGCTGACTGCCCAGCATCCCTGGGGTACCCAGGTGGTGACTGTAGTCTCATCCACTTTGACTTGATGGACATCCCCAGTGTTTGCAAAGTAAGGCTGACCTCCTCCTGTCCCAATGCCAGACCCTTTTCTGGGGTTGTGTCAGTGGAGACCGAAGTCCCATCCATGGACATCAGCTCAAGCTGCCAATTGCATCCTCTTCCTGTAGCTCCTGCGGTGCTGATTGTTGTGGGCAGAGGTCAACCACGCCATGACCTGATGCCAGCTCTTCTGCTGGAGGCGTGCCGGCTGGTTCCTCCTCAGCAGAAAAGTCAATCAAATCCCCAGTCTCTGGAACTGGTGTCCGGGGATCGGGGTTCACCATCTCCTGTCTGTGGAACTCAGAAGATGTTAGCAGTGCTGGGCAGAGTTCAGCAATGTTTGGGTCTGTTGCCAGCTTTTCTGCTGGTTCTTCTTCAGCAGAGAAGTCTATCAAATCCCCAGTCTCTGGAATTTCCACTGCCGATTCTTGGGCATGCTGCTGAACATGTTTTAGCAGTTGCCTGTATGTCCTTTCCAGATCCTGTTCTTTCATCAGCAGGTATTCCAGATCTGGTTCAAGTGCCGAGACCCCTGTGAGACCGAACATAGCCTCTCTGCCTTCTCGCAACTCCTCCAAGGTAAGTTCTCCTTCCTCGCCAAACACAAAAAAATCTGTAAGGCTCTCCCACAGCAATCCAGGGCCACCAAAGTCCTATCCCTCCGGAGAGCATTCTGTTGTCACCCCTAAATATTCCTGCTCTGCGTACCATTGCAGAGCCTGATATCGGTTGTCCAGCTCTAACTCCTGATGGACCAGCCTGTCCAACTCAGTCATCCATTGCTCCTGGGGTCGCTCTCCCAGGAATGGCATCCGTAACTTCCGATGGTCCCTGGCCCGTTCCCCTGGGGTTGGATAGCACTTGTCCTTGTACATACCAGCACCCTGGAGGGTTCCACTCCAAAGCACCTCCCAAATCCACTGCCTGAGCTCCAGGTACTCATCCGCAGACACAGTCCTGGGGTATGGTGCAAGAACGATCCGCAGCAGCCCCGGGAACTCTGATGCCAGGTCCATATCTCCACTGGGGTGACCGACGTCTCCTTTCCTGATCTTGGATCCCGGTGGTGGTTTGGACGTGTTCACAGCTTGGAAGCAAAATCCCACCGCTGCCACCAATGTAACGGAACCGGAACCCGACTGCACCAATGTAACGGAACCAGACCCAGACTGCACCAATGTAACGGAACCGACCCAGACTGCACCAATGTAACGGAACCGGACCCCGACTGCACCAATGTAACGGAACCGACCCCGACTGCACCAATGTAACGGAACCGACCCCGACTGCACCAATGTAACGGAACCAGACCCAGACTGCACCAATGTAACGGAACCGACCCAGACTGCACCAATGTAACGGAACCGGACCCCGACTGCACCAATGTAACGGAACCGACCCCGACTGCACCAATGTAACGGAACCAGACCCAGACTGCACCAATGTAACGGAACCGACCCCGACTGCACCAATGTAACGGAACCAGACCCAGACTGCACCAATGTAACGGAACCAGACCCAGACTGCACCAATGTAACGGAACCGACCCCGACTGCACCAATGTAACGGAACCAGACCCAGACTGCACCAATGTAACGGAACCAGACCCAGACTGCACCAATGTAACGGAACCGACCCCCGACTGCACCAATGTAACGGAACCGACCCCGACTGCACCAATGTAACGGAACCGACCCCCGACTGCACCAATGTAATGGAACCGACCCCCGACTGCACCAATGTAACGGAACCGACCCCGACTGCACCAATGTAACGGAACCGACCCCGACTGCACCAATGTAATGGAACCGGACCCCGACTGCACCAATGTAACGGAACCGAACCCCGACTGCACCAATGTAACGGAACCGGACCCCGACTGCACCAATGTAACGGAACCGGACCCCGACTGCACTAGGGTATTTCCGTTAGACTCCCGCTTCCCTGTCCGAACACCGACCACTGACACCACCGCTGACTATACAGGACGAGAGCATCAGACTCTTCTTAAGACAGGAAGTCAACTGCTTTATTTTAACACAAACACAAGATATATACACAGGGAAGGAAATACACTCAGGAACAGGAAACACATCAACAGGCCGTCCCATCAGGGGGAAGGGCTGCCGGAAACACCCCCCACCAAACCAAGACACACAATAGAACAATGGGATACACCAGGTGGCAGAGAACAATGGACAACCCCCACACCAATATTAAAACATTTCACACAATGTTAGGACAGATCACCCTGTACCCCTAACAGGCACAGGTTGCCTTACACATAATGGGAACATGGGGAGCTGAGACAGGGGTCCCCCCACCCCCAAAAGTCACTCCCGTCACAATCACCCTGACCATACCATCCCCACCGTGAAACATGGTGGTGGCAGCATCATGTTGTGGGGATGTTTTTCTTCAGCAGGGACAGGGAAGCTGGAGGGGCTGAATACAAATGCTGCCACACTTTTCAGATATTTATTTGTAAAAAAATTTGAAAACCATTTATCGTTTTCCTTCCACTTCACAATTAAGTGCCACTTTGTGTCGGTCCATCACATCCAATCCCCATAAAATTCATTAACGCTTTTGGGTGTAACATGACATGGAAAATTTCAAGGGGGGGAAGAATTTTTCAAGGCGCTGTATGTGCTGTATGGAAGGAACAGACCTTGGAGGAGAGAGGATGCGCGGGTTGGAGTGCAGGACGGCAGAGGTCTTAGCTTCATATTCTATGGCTGTGTGAAGGGGGAAATCAACTTTATTGTTCAGCACATGAACAGACACCCTATTATATTTTTGCCGGGGGCTTAATCATAGTTTTACACTGTATGGCAATGGTCTCCAAACTGCGGCCTTAGGTCCAAATGTGGCCCTTTGCCTTCCTTCATCTGGCCTTTGGGGCGCTGTTCCTCCTACTTGTATGACACACTATTCTGCCAACTGATACCAACAATGGGGCATCATTTCTCCCACTGACACCAATGATGGGGCACTATTCCTCCCACTGACACCAATGATGGGGCACTATTCCTCCCACTGACACCAATGATGGGGCACTATTCCTCCCACTGACACCAATGATGGGGCACTATTCCTCCCACTGATACTAATGATGGGGCACTATTCCTCCCACTGACACCAATGATGGGGCACTATTCCCCCCACTGACACCAATGATGGGGCACTATTCCTCCCACTGACACCAATGATGGGGCACTATTCCTCCCACTGACACCAATGATGGGGGACTATTCCCCCCACTGACACCAATGATGGGGCAATATTCCTCCCACTGACACCAATGATGGGGCAATATTCCTCCCACTGACACCAATGATGGGGCAATATTTCTCCCACTGACACCAATGATGGCGCACTATTCTTTCCACTGACGCCAATCAGACCATTCTCTGTAAATCCTAGAGATGGTTCTGTGTGGAAATGCCAGGAGATCAGTAGTTTTTGAAATACTCAGATCAGCCCGTCTGGCACCAACAACCATGCCACCTTCAAAGTCACTGTCCAGGAGCTCAGTGATGCCCTGGTTCAGATCTGGGAGGAAATCCCACAGGACACCATCCATGGTCTCATTAGGAGCCTCCCCCGACGTTGTCAGGCATGCATACAAGCACGTGGGGGCCACACAGACTACTGAGGACCATTCTGAGTTGCTGCAATGACTTTCAGCCAAATGAACTCGCCTGCTGCATCATTTCTTCACTGTGATTGTCGGGGTGTCTGTGAATTCAGTCCTCTGCAGGTCGATCATTTCCATCAAACAATGGGGCGTCCTTACATTCCTCACCCATCCCCCGTCCATGTCAGTATAGAGATCCAGCAGGAGATTCCTCCCCATAGAGATCTGATGGGTTCCTTTCATTTTTTCGAGCCGTGTATATATGTATATATATATATAGCCCCACATCCAAAGTATATATATATATAAAATACCTCCAAAACCAAAAAACAAAACATGTCCAAAAGAAAAGAGCGAGGAGGAACCTGAGAGAGATTGACTAGCAGCATCCCAGTCAGCAAACCCAGATATCAATCAATCAATCACCTCCCATGGACAATGTCAATCTTTCATCTCCTTCCAATGCATTTGGAGTGTCGAATGTCTCCTGACCACCTCCTTCCCATAGGATGATCCCATAAGTCCTCTGCTTGGAGTGTAGAATGTCTCCTGACCACCTCCTTCCCATAGGATGCTCCCACACTTCCTCTGCTTGGAGTGTAGAATGTCTCCTGACCACCTCCTTCCCATAGGATGATCCCATAAGTCCTCTGCTTGGAGTGTAGAATGTCTCCTGACCACCTCCTTCCCATAGGATGATCCCATACGTCCTCTGCTTGGAGTGTAGAATGTCTCCTGACCACCTCCTTCCCATAGGATGATCCCATCCAGTCCTCTGCTTGGAGTGTAGAATGTCCCCTGACCACCTCCTTCCCATAGGATGCTCCCACACTTCCTCTGCTTGGAGTGTAGAATGTCTCCTGACCACCTCCTTCCCATAGGATGATCCCACACGTCCTCTGCTTGGAGTGTAGAATGTCTCCTGACCACCTCCTTCCCATAGGATGATCCCATACGTCCTCTGCTTGGAGTGTAGAATGTCTCCTGACCACCTCCTTCCCATAGGATGATCCCATACGTCCTCTGCTTGGAGTGTAGAATGTCCCTTGACCACCTCCTTCCCATAGGATGATCCCATCCAGTCCTCTGCTTGGAGTGTAGAATGTCCCTTGACCACCTCCTTCCCATAGGATGATCCCATCCAGTCCTCTGCTTGGAGTGTAGAATGTCTCCTGACCACCTCCTTCCCATAGGATGATCCCATACGTCATCTGCTTGGAGTGTAGAATGTCTCCTGACCACCTCCTTCCCATAGGATGCTCCCATACGTCCTCTGCTTGGAGTGTAGAATGTCTCCTGACCACCTCCTTCCCATAGGATGATCCCACACTTCCTCTGCTTGGAGTGTAGAATGTCTCCTGACCACCTCCTTCCCATAGGATGCTCCCACACTTCCTCTGCTTGGAGTGTAGAATGTCTCCTGACCACCTCCTTCCCATAGGATGCTCCCATACGTCCTCTGCTTGGAGTTGTCACGCCGGGATGATGATGCAGCCACAGGTCTCAGTATCTCTTTGTTCTGCCAGCCACTCCCTGTTGTATAAAAGCCATCCTAGCGGCTAATGTCCCCCCCCATCCCGAACCCATCCTCTATGGGCTCTCCCGTGCGATGGAGAAACCCGGGACCGAAGCTGGCAGTTGCGCTGAATGACCATAAAGGTGGTCAGAGACCAGATCTCTTCTGGTCACCTCTATGGTATTAGGAACAAGGAAGCGGCCAGTATGGTGTCACTTCTTGTATAATCTTCATTCTGATCTGATGCTGGTAAGGGCAGAGGAGTCTAGTGGACCCCAGATGTCTCAGTAAAGAGGACCTGTCACTGCTGATTGTTGTCACAAGCGATGTTTACATTCCTTCTGAGACCAACTGGGCTTATTTTTCTGAAAAAATAGGTGCAGGAATGCCCCCCTTCTGTGTCGCTACTTGTCCCCACCCCTCCACCCACCTCTGAGCACCTTCACTTGGTTCCACCCCCTACCTACCTCTGAGCACCTTCACTTGGTTCCACCTCTGAGCACCTTCACGTGGTTCCACACCCTACCTACCTCTGAGCACCTTCACTTGGTTCTACCTCTGAGCACCTTCACGTGATTTCACCCCCTACCTACCTCTGAGCACCTTCACTTGACTTCACCCCCTACCCACCTCTGAGCCCCTTCATTTGGTTCCACCCCCTACCCACCTCTGAGAGCCTTCACTTGGTTTCACCTCTGAGCACCTTCACGTGGTTCCACACCCTACCTACCTCTGAGCGCCTTCACTTGGTTCCACCTCTGAGCACCTTCATGTGGTTCCACCCCTACCTACCTCTGAGCGCCTTCACTTGGTTCCACCTCTGAGCACCTTCATGTGGTTCCACCCCTACCTACCTCTGAGCGCCTTCACTTGGTTCCACCTCTGAGCCCCTTCATTTGGTTCCACCCCCTACCCACCTCTGAGCGCCTTCACTTGGTTCCACCTCTGAGCACCTTCACTTGGTTCCACCTCTGAGCACCTTCACTTGGTTCCACCTCTCACCCACCTCCCAGTACCGCTCCTTTTAGACAATACAGAGCCAAGTGACATTTTGTGGTGCTAAATAATTTGTATGGAATTTGTTATTGATAACAAGAAAAGCAGAAAAAAAGATCCCCCCCTGTAGCCAGCAACATTAGACCCCCACCAGCAGCATTAGATTCCTCCAGCAATAATGGACCCACAAAACAAAATACCACCCTAACAACAATGGACCCCCAGCAGCTACAACAGATCTCACAGCAGCCAGCATCAATAGACCCTTCCCTCAACAGTAAATCCCTTCCAGCAGCAATTGACCCCCATCAACAGTAGATCCCCCGCCAGAAACAATAGATCTCCCCAGCAACAATAGACCACCACATAAAAATAGTGACACTAGATCTCCCCCAGCAGTCAGCATCAATAGACAATAGACCCCTCCCTCAACTGTAAATCCCTTCCAGCAACAGTTGACCCCCATTAACAGTAGATCCCCCACCAGCAATAAAAAGCTCTCCAGAGCAACAACAGACCACCACATAAAAATAGTGACAATAGATTTCCCCCAGCAGCCAGCTAAAAATAGCGTCAATAGATCCCTCAGCAGCCAGCAACAACAGATCCTCCAGCACCCCTCGCCATTACATACTTTCATTGCTGGGCGTTCCCGTGTTCCTCCGCGTTCCCGCTGAAAAAAAAAGAGCAATAAATGTAGACAGTGTGAAATGTTTGGTATCTATATACTCGGCGTAACATCATCTTTTACATTCTAAAAACAAACAAAAACAGGTATTATATTGTGTTTGTGTGCACTACAATTCATTTCATTACAGTGTATCCCCCCCCCCCAAAACAAAAGGCGTTTAAAAGACCGGCTACGCAAATACCGCATGACATAAAATTGCAACGCCCACCATTTTATTCTCTAGGGCCTCTGCTTAAAAAAATATATATTCAATGTTTTGGGTTCCAAGTTATTTTCTAGCAAAGAAAAAAAATGCAGATTTTTCCATGTAGGAGAATGGTGTCAGAGGCCACCGACTAAACAAGGGAGACAACCGTAGATCCTGACCATCGCACTGTACTTCCCCTGTCATCAATGAGCCCCGAAATAAAAGGGACGCTGTCCACTGAGCAACGTTGGATTGTTTAGAACACCGGAACACTGGAACACTGGAACTCCGGAACACTAGAACACTGGAACACTGGAACTCCGGAACACTAGAACACTGGAACACTGGAACTCCGGAACACTGGAACACTGGAACACTGGAACTCCGGAACACTAGAACACTGGAACACCGGAACACTGGAACTCCGGAACACTAGAACACTGGAACACTAGAACACTGGAACACACTATTTATAATGTCCAATTTACGGTTTGAATCCACCTAAATATCTCGGTGGGAAGCTGTCCAACCTAGAAGCAGATCGCTGGTGAGGCAACACAGGCATCTGCATGGGGTGTGCTGAGTGAGGGGGGGAGCCCAGCACAGAATACATTTGGTAATTAGGGAATCATAAGCTCCGTACACAATGAGAATATCAGACAAATTATTGCCGTTTTGTTGTTGTTGTGATTGTTGTGTTGTATTGTTGTTGTTGTGTTGTCATTGTTGTGTTGTTGTTGTTGTTGTTGTCGTCATTCTAGTTGTCATTGTTGTTGTCCTTGTTGTCGTGTTGTTGTTGTCGTTGTTGTTGTCATTGTCATTGTCGTTGTGTTGATGTTGTTGTTGTCGTTGTGTTGTTGTTGTGGTCATCATCGTTGTTGTTGTTTTGTCGTTGTTGTGTTGTTCTCGCTGTCGTCATTGTTGTGTTGTTGTTGTTGTCGCTGTCGTTGTTGTGTTGTCGCTGTCGTCATTGTTGTGTTGTTGTTGTGTTGTTGTTGTTGTCGTTGTGTTGTTGTCGCTGTCGTCATTGTTGTGTTGTTGTTGTTGTCGCTGTCGTTGTTGTGTTGTCGCTGTCGTCATTGTTGTGTTGTTGTTGTGTTGTTGTTGTTGTCGTTGTGTTGTTGTCGCTGTCGTCATTGTTGTGTTGTTGTCGCTGTTGTCGTTGTTGTTGACGTTGTTGTTGTGTCGTTGTTGTTGTGTTTGTTGTTGTTGTTGTGGTGTTGTCACTGTTGTTGTTGTTGTCGTTGTTCTGTTGTTGTTGTGTTGTTGTTGTTGTCGCTGTCATCGTTGTGCTGTTGTTGTTGTCGCTGTCGTTGTTGTTGTGCTGTTGTTGTTGTTGTTGTGTTGTTGTTGTTGTCGCTGTCGTCGTTGTTGTGTTGTTGTCGTCATTCTGTTGTTGTTGTTGTCGCTGTCGTTGCTGTTGTGTTGTTGTCGTCGTTGTTCTGTTGTTGTTGTTGTGTTGTTGTTGTTGTCGCTGTCGTTGTTGTTGTGTTGTTGTCATCGTTGTTCTGTCGTTGTTGTTGTATTGTTGTCGCTGTTGTGTTGTTGTTGTCGTCGCTGTCGTTGTTGTCGCTGTCGTCGTTGTTGTCGTTGTTGTCGTCGCTGTTGTTTTGTCGCTGTTGTCGTTGTTGTTGTTGTGTCGTTGTTGTCGTTGTTGTGTTTGTTGTTGTGTTGTTGTTGTCGCTGTCGTCGTCGTTGTGTTGTTGTTGTGGTCGTTGTTCTGTTGTTGTTGTGTTGTTGTCGTTGTTGTTGTGTTGTCGCTGTTGTTGTCGCTGTTGTCATTGTTGTGTTGTTGTTGTTGTCGTTGTCGTTCTGTTGTGTTGTTGTTGTGTTGTCGTTGTTGTTGTTGTTGTTGTTGTGTTGTTGTTGTCGCTGTTGTCGGTGTTGTGTTGTTGTTGTCGTTCTGTTGTTGTTGTTGTGTTGTTGTTGTTGTTGTTGTTGTGTTGTTGTTGTTGTTGTTGTGGTGTTGTCGGTGTTGTGTTGTTGTTGTTGCTGTTGTTGTTGTCGTTCTGTTGTTGTTGTGTTGTTGTTGTTGTGTTGTTGTTGTTGTTGTTGTTGTGGTGTTGTCTGTGTTGTGTTGTTGTTGTTGCTGTTGTTGTTGTCGTTCTGTTGTTGTTGTTGTGTTGTTGTCGCTGTCATCGTTGTTGTGCTGTTGTTGTCGCTGTTGTTGTTGTCGTTCTGTTGTTGTGTTGTTGTTGTCGCTGTCATCGTTGTTGTGCTGTCGTTGTTGTTGTGCTGTTGTTGTCGCTGTCGTTGTTGTTGTGCTGTTGTTGTTGTTCTGTTGTTGTTGTTGCTGTCGTCATTGTTGTGCTGTTGTTGTTGTCACTGTCGTCGTCGTTGTGCTGTTGTTGTGTTGTTGTTGTTGTCGTCGTTGTTCTGTTGTTGTGTTGTTGTCATCGTTGTTCTGTTGTCGTCGTTGTTCTGTTGTCGCCGTTGTTCTGTTGTCGTCGTTGTTCTGTTGTCATCGTTGTTGTTGCTGTCGTTGTTGTTGTGTTGTTGTTGTTCTGTTGTTGTTGTTGTCGTCGTCGTTGTTGTGTTGTTGTCGTCGTTCTGTTGTTGTTGTCGCTGTCGTCGTCGTTGGGTTGTTGTCGTCGTTGTTCTGTTGTTGTTGTCATTGTTGTGTTGTTGTTGCCCTGTTGTTGTTGTCCTGTTGTTGTTGTTGTGTTGTTGTTGTTGTCGCTGTCGTTGTTGTTGTTGTGTTGTTGTCGTCGTTGTTGTTGTGTTGTTGTCGTCGTTCTGTTGTTGTTGTTGTTGTCGCTGTCGTCATTGTTGGGTTGTTGTCGTCGTCGTTCTGTTGTTGTTGTTGTTGTTGTTGTCGTCGTTGTTCTGTTGTCGCTGTTGTGTTGTTGTTGTTGTTGTTGTTGGGTTGTTGTCGTCGTTGTTCTGTCGTTGTTGTTGTATTGTTGTCGTCGTTGTTCTGTTGTCGCTGTTGTGTTGTTGTTGTTGTTGTTGTTGGGTTGTTGTCGTCGTTGTTCTGTCGTTGTTGTTGTATTGTTGTCGTCGTTGTTCTGTTGTCGCTGTTGTGTTGTTGTTGTTGTCGTTGTTGTTGGGTTGTTGTCGTCGTTGTTCTGTCGTTGTTGTTGTATTGTTGTCGTCGTTGTTCTGTCGTTGTTGTTGTATTGTTGTCGTCGTTGTTCTGTTGTCGCTGTTGTGTTGTTGTTGTTGTTGTTGTGTTGTTGATGTTGTTGTTGTCGTTGTTGTTGTATTGTTGTCGTCGTTGTTCTGTTGTCGCTGTTGTGTTGTGTTGTTGTTGTTGTTGTTGTTGTTGGGTTGTTGTCGTCGTTGTTCTGTCGTTGTTGTTGTATTGTTGTCGTCGTTGTTCTGTTGTCGCTGTTGTGTTGTTGTTGTTGTTGTCGTTGTTGTTGGGTTGTTGTCGTCGTTGTTCTGTCGTTGTTGTTGTATTGTTGTCGTCGTTGTTCTGTTGTCGCTGTTGTGTTGTTGTTGTTGTGTTGTTGTTGTTGTTGTTGTCGTTGTTGTTGTATTGTTGTCGTCGTTGTTCTGTTGTCGCTGTTGTGTTGTTGTTGTTGCATTCTGGTCTCATATTGAGGTTACTAAAGTTATGGTAATTCTGGTATGAGAACACAAGTTGGGAGGTGGCGGATGGTACTGTGTTCTCTCCTTCCTGAGCGTGCTCGGTCGGGGCCTCTGAGGTTGGTTTTGTGACCTCTGTTGTAGTGATATTGTCGCAGGAAGTGATGAGATCGGCTCTGGAAAGCCGCGTGATAACGCTCAGATTATCCGACGATCGCTCTCTCTTTATTCTTCCCTTTTCCTTTCTCTCTCTGTCTTGAGGCTCACTGATGGGCACTGATGAGGTTGCACTGATGGACACTGATGAGGCTCACTGATGGGCACTGATGAGGCCGCACTGATGAGGCTGCACTGATGAAGCCACACTGATGGCCACTAATGAGGCTGCACTGATGGGCACTGGTAAGGCTGCACTGATAGGCAGCACTGATGAGGCTGCACTGATAAGCACTGATACTGATAAGAAATGATGAGGCTACACTGATATAGGCTGATCTGATGGGGCTGCATTGATGTCACAGATGGGCACTGATGAGGCTGCACTGATATGGGCTGATGAGGCTGCACTGATGGGCACTGATGGGGCTGCACTGATGGGCACTGATGGGGCTGCACTGATGGGCACTGATGAAGTTGTACTGCTGGGCACTGATGAGGTTGCACTGATGGGGCTGCATTGATGTCACAGATGGGCACTGATGAGGCTGCACTGATTAGGCTGCATTGATGTGCACAGATAGGTACTGATGGGGCGGCACTGATGGGCACTGATGAAGTTGTACTGATGGGCACTGATGAGGCTGCACTGATGGGGCTGCATTGATGTCACAGATGGGCACTGATGAGGCTGCACTGATTAGGCTGCATTGATGTGCACAGATAGGTACTGATGGGGCGGCACTGATGGGCACTGATGAAGTTGTACTGATGGGGCTGCATTGATGTCACAGATGGGCACTGATGTGGCTGCACTGATGGGCACTGATGAGGCTGCACTGATGGGGCTGCATTGATGTCACAGATAGGTACTGATGTGGCTGCACTGATATGAGCTGATGAGGCTGCACTGATGGCACTGATGAAGTTGCACTGATGGCACTGATGAAGTTGCACTGATGGCACTGATGGGCAGTGGAAACCCTCCCCAAATCTGCGACAATCCTGACAATGAATGCCGGCTCTGTTTAGAGAACATATTTGGGGGCCCATCCACACCCCATTCACACCCCATTCACACCCCAACAACGGGTGATGGTAAATGCTGCGGCACAACAGGAATGAATGCACAATGGATGCAACTTTTATCATCAGATCCCAACCCCATCCCAGACATCACATGGAATGCACAGCGCACACAGATATTAGGCTTTGCTGCCATCATCAGGGTGTCTGTGTTATTGCGCCCAGCATGTCCTGTCATTTCCAATCACAGCAGAAAATTCATCTCACATGCAGCACTTTCTGGGACCCCCGCAGAGCCACAGCCTGTCATTGCTCTGTATGTGCAGCTGTAGCTGGGACCCTCAGTGATGATTTCAGGTTCTGTATGCTGTAGCTGGGACCCTCGGTGATGATTTCAGGTTCTGTATGCTGTAGCTGGGACCCTCAGTGATGATTTCAGGTTCTGTATGCTGTAGCTGGGACCCTCGGTGATGATTTCAGGTTCTGTATGCTGTAGCTGGGACCCTCGGTGATGATTTCAGGTTCTGAATGCTGTAGCTGGGACCCTCGGTGATGATTTCAGGTTCTGTATGCTGTAGCTGGGACCCTCGGGGATGATTTCAGGTTCTGTATGCTGTAGCTGGGACCCTCGGGGATGATTTCAGGTTCTGTATCCTGTAGCTGGGACCCTCGGGGATGATTTCAGGTTCTGTATGCTGTAGCTGGGACCCTCAGTGATGATTTCAGGTTCTGTATGCTGTAGCTGGGACCCTCGGTGATGATTTCAGGTTCTGTATGCTGTAGCTGGGACCCTCGGTGATGATTTCAGGTTCTGAATGCTGTAGCTGGGACCCTCGGTGATGATTTCAGGTTCTGTATGCTGTAGCTGGGACCCTCGGGGATGATTTCAGGTTCTGTATGCTGTAGCTGGGACCCTCGGGGATGATTTCAGGTTCTGTATCCTGTAGCTGGGACCCTCGGGGATGATTTCAGGTTCTGTATGCTGTAGCTGGGACCCTCGGGGATGATTTCAGGTTCTGTATGCTGTAGCTGGGACCCTCGGGGATGATTTGAGGTTCTGTATGCTGTAGCTGGGACCCTCGGTGATGATTTCAGGTTCTGTATGCTGTAGCTGGGACCCTCAGGGATGATTTGAGGTTCTGTATGCTGTAGCTGGGACCCTCGGTGATGATTTCAGGTTCTGTATGCTGTAGCTGGGACCCTCAGTGATGATTTCAGGTTCTGTATGCTGTAGCTGGGACTCTCGGTGATGATTTCAGGTTCTGTATGCTGTAGCTGGGACCCTCGGTGATGATTTCAGGTTCTGTATGCTGTAGCTGGGACCCTCGGTGATGATTTCAGGTTCTGTATGCTGTAGCTGGGACCCTCGGGGATGATTTCAGGTTCTGTATCCTGTAGCTGGGACCCTCGGGGATGATTTCAGGTTCTGTATGCTGTAGCTGGGACCCTCGGGGATGATTTCAGGTTCTGTATGCTGTAGCTGGGACCCTCGGTGATGATTTCAGGTTCTGTATGCTGTAGCTGGGACCCTCGGTGATGATTTCAGGTTCTGTATGCTGTAGCTGGGACCCTCGGTGATGATTTCAGGTTCTGTATGCTGTAGCTGGGACCCTCAGTGATGATTTCAGGTTCTGTATGCTGTAGCTGGGACCCTCGGGGATGATTTCAGGTTCTGTGTCCTGTAGCTGGGACCCTCGGGGATGATTTCAGGTTCTGTATCCTGTAGCTGGGACCCTCAGTGATGATTTCAGGTTCTGTATCCTGTAGCTGGGACCCTCGGGGATGATTTCAGGTTCTGTATGCTGTAGCTGGGACCCTCAGTGATGATTTCAGGTTCTGTATCCTGTAGCTGGGACCCTCAGTGATGATTTCAGGTTCTCTGTGGCCCCCTTTGCATTCGTGTCCCTGGGCCCTCCAATGTCCGTGTTCATATTTATATACGCCTTCAGTCCAGAAGCAAGAACCACCCTCCCCGGAAAAGAGGACCCCAGACAAGGATTGAGGACCCCCCTTACATCCGTGTGTGCCCAACAGAGTCCCCCCTTACATCCGTGTGTGCCCAGCAGAGTCCCCCCTTACATCCGTGTGTGCCCAGCAGAGTCCCCCCTTACATCCATGTGTGCCCAGCAGAGTCCCCCTTACATCCATGTGTGCCCAGCAGAGTCCCCCCTTACATCCGTGTGTGCCCAGCAGAGTCCCCCCTTACATCCATGTGTGCCCAGCAGAGTCCCCCCTTACATCCATGTGTGCCCAGCAGAGTCCCCCCTTACATCCGTGTGTGCCCAGCAGAGTCCCCTCTTAAATACATGTGTGCCCAGCAGAGTCCTCCCTTACACCCGTGTTGGGCCCAGCAGAGTCCCCCCCTACATCCATGTGTGCCCAGAGGAGTCCCCCCTTACACCTGTGTGTGCCCAGCAGCAGGGCGGACTGACCATTTGGAAACTCTGGCACTGCTCGAGGACCCGGGGTCAGTAGGGGGCCCCATGAGATGCCCCTGGTACCTTTTTCATAGGCTTTTTTGAGTTTGGGCAAGGACACAGGGGCCCCATGATCTCCTTTTGCCCAGGGGCCCCACGAGTTGTCAGTCCACCCCTGCCCAGCAGAGTCCCCCCTTACATCTCTGTGTGCTCAGCAGAGTCCCCTCTTACACTCATTTGTGCCCAGCAGAGTCCCCCCTTACATCCATGTGTGCCCAGTGGAGTCCCCCCTTACATCCATGTGTGCCTAGCAGAGTCCCCTCTTAAATACATGTGTTCCCAGCAGAGTCCTCCCTTACACCCGCGTGTGCCCATCAGAGACCCCCCTTACATCCATGTTGGACCCAGCAGAGACCCCCCTTACACCTGTGTGTGCCCAGCAGAGTCCTCCCCTACATCCATGTGTGCCCAGCAGCAGGGGCGGACTGACCATTTGGAAACACGGGCACTGCCCGAGGGCCCGGGGTCAGTAGGGGGCCCCATGAGATGCCCCTGGTACCCTTTTCATAGGCTTTTTTGAGTTTGGGCAAGGACACGGGCCCCATGATTCCCTATTGCCTGGGGGCCCCATGAGTTGTCAGTCCACCCCTGCCCAGCAGAGTCCCCCCTTACATCTGTGTGTACCCAGCAGAGTCCCCCCTTACACCCGTGCATGCCCAGCAGAGTCCCCCCTTACACCCGTGCGTGCCCAGCAGAGTCCCCCCTTACACACGTGCGTGCCCAGCAGAGTCCCCCCTTACACCCGTGCGTGCCCAGCAGAGTCCCCCCTTACACCCGTGCGTGCCCAGCAGAGTCCCCCCTTACACCCGTGCGTGCCCAGCAGAGTCCCCCCTTACACCCGTGCATGCCCAGCAGAGTCCCCCCTTACACCCGTGCGTGTCCAGCAGAGTCCCCCCTTACACCCGTGCGTGCCCAGCAGAGTCCCCCCTTACACCCGTGCATGCCCAGCAGAGTCCCCCTGGCTCCGGACCTTAATCTGGAGACCACTGGAGTAGAGATTGGTGAGAACTCTCATCTGCTGTTTTTTTTTTCATGTGTCTCATTCCAGAGATTTTCCTTCACTTCCTGCCCTGAGGGCCAACAGGAAATCAAAGGAACTCTCTCCCCTTCTAAGAGACACAGGAACAGATGTCCCCATTGGAAATGTCTACTCTTCAGTATTTCTGTTCTGGTGACTACTCCAGATGTTGGAGGTTGCTCCATTGTCCCCGGAATAAGTAAGGTGACTCTCCAACATGGGGACTCCGATCTTTAGCCACCAGAAGAAGTGATTGGTTGAGCCTAACGGCTCGGATTTGGCAGCGACAATAAATCCCGACATGGGCTCTATTCCTTTATCCAGAGAAGAAGGAAGAGGCAACCGGAGTGATCCAGAGCTCAAAGGTTGGCCTTGAGTCCACACAATCCCTGAGCCATGGTCAGTGATGGGCTTCACAACCTCAGCCTGGCAGGAACCTGTCGAAGGTTGGCCTTGAGTCCACACAATCCCTGAGCCATGGTCAGTGATGGGCTTCACAACCTCAGCCTGGCGGGAACCTGTCGAAGATTGGCTTTTATATCTAGTTTGTTCTCCACCAAATCCATAAAGTTTCTGCTTCTGAATCAAACTTCACCTCAGTAACCTGCGCATTTCCAGAACAAACCATCTACTGAGGGGTCCATAGAGGTGCCAAAAACTTATTTCTAATTCATCTCAATAGAATAAGTGTGACGTGAGTGACTTTTGGGGGTGGGGGACCCCTGTCTCAGCTCCCCATGTTCCCATTATGTGTGAGTCACCCTGTGCCTGTTAGGGGTACAGGGTGATCTGTCCTAGTATTGTGTGGACATGTATAGGTGGGGGGGGGGTGTTCATTCTTCACTGCCAGGTTCTGCATCCCATTGTTCTATTGTGTCTTGCTGGCCAGCAAACTATTATGGGATGTATATGTTCCTGTATTGTCTACTGTCACCTGGTGTATCCCATTGTTCTGCTGTGTGTCTTGGTTTGGTGGGGGGTGTTTCCGGCAGCCCTTCCCCCTGATGGGACGGCCTGCTGATGTGTTTCCTGTTCCTGGTTGTATTGCCCCGCCCTGTGTATATATCTTGTGTTTGTGTTAAAATAAAGCAGTTCACTTCCTGTCTGAAGAAGTCTGGTGCTGTCTCGTCCTGTATGGTCAACGGTGGGGTCCGTGGATGGTGTTCGGACAGGGAAGAGTCTAACGGAAATACCCGAGTGCAGTCGGGGTCCGGTTCTGTTACAATGAGCATTTGTCCTGACAGAGGGGGCCCTCAATGTACATATAGGAGACATACACCGATCAGCCGAAACTGTAGGTACCCCTTTTGCAACCAAAACAGCCCTGACCCATCGAGGCATGGACTCCACTAGACCTCTGAAGGTACACAGTGTGGTATCTGGCACCAAGCCGTCAGCAGATCCTTTAAGTCCTGTAAGTTGGGGGGCGGGGCCTCCATGGAGCAGACTTGTTTTTCCACCACATCCCACTGATCCGTGATTGGACTGAGATCTGGAGAATTTGGAGGTCAAGCCAATACATGTGTTCCTAAAGCGTTCTTGAACCATTTTGCAGTAAGTCAGGGTGCATTATCGTGCTGAAAGAGGCCACTGCCATCAGGGAGTACCATTTCCATGAAAGGGTGGACTTGGTCACCAAGACTGTTTAGGTAGGTGGGACGTGTCAGGAATCATCCACATGAATGGAGGAGCCGAGGTCTCCCAGTAGAACATTGCCCAAAGCATCACACTGCTTCTGCCGGCTTCTCTTCTTCCCATACTGCATCCTGGTTCCATCTCTTCCCCAGGTATGTGGCACACACCCACCTGGCCATCCACATGATGGAAAAGAAAACGTCATTCATCAGACCAGGCCACCTTCTTCCACTGCTCTGGGGTCCAGTTATGATGCTCACATGTCCATTTTAGACACTTTTGGCTGTGCACACGGGTCAGCATGGGCACCCTGACTGGTCTGCCGCTACACAGCCCCTGTGACGGGAGTGACTTTGTGTGGGGGGCCCATGGAACACAGCTCACTTTGGGTGGGGGGCCCATGGAACACAGCTCACTTTGGAGAGGTGGGGAGACCCGTCTCAGCTCCCCATATCCCTCTTATGTGTAAGTCACCCTGTGCCTGTTAGGGGTACAGGGTGATCTGTCCTAATATTGGGGGGGCTTTGTCTCAGACTGTGTAGACATGTTTAGGAGATAGGTGGGGTGGGGGGTTGTGTATTGTTTGGTGCCATGTGGTTGCATCCCATTGTTCTATTGTGTGTCTGGCTTGGGAGCAAACTATTATGGGATGTATGTGTTTGTGTGTATTAGCTTAGTGGGGGGTGTCTCCAGCAGCCCTCCCTCCTGATGGGACTGTCTGCTGGTGTGAAGTTTGAATACCTTTGTGTCTCTTGTTACTAAATGTAGATTGCCCCGCCCTGTGTCATTATGCAGGGAGGGGGGATTGCCCCGCCCTGTGTCATTATGCAGGGAGGGGGGATTGTCCCGCCCTGTGTCATTATGCAGGGAGGGGGGATTGCCCCGCCCTGTGTCATTATGCAGGGAGGGGGGATTGTCCCGCCCTGTGTCATTATGCAGGGAGGGGGGATTGCCCCACCCTGGGTCATTATTCAGGGAGGGGGGGTTGCCCCGCCCTGGGTCATTATGCAGGGAGGGGGGATTGCCCCGCCCTGTGTCATTATGCAGGGAGGGGGGATTGTCCCGCCCTGTGTCATTATGCAGGGAGGGGGGATTGCCCCGCCCTGTGTCATTATGCAGGGAGGGGGGATTGTCCCCTGAGTGTATATATCTTGTATCTGTGTTCAAATAAACTAGTCTACTTCCTGGTTTACTCCAAGTCTGGTGTCCTCTAGTCTTGTATGGTCAGCGGTGGTGTCAGTGGTCGGTGTTCGGACAGATTGGTGTCGTCTAGTCCTGTATGGTCAGCGGTGGTGTCAGTGGTCGGTGTTCGGACAGATTGGTGTCGTCTCCTCCTGTATGGTCAGTGGTGGTGTCTGTGGTCGGTGTTCAGACAGATTGGTGTCGTCTCCTCCTGTATGGTCAGCGGTGGTGTCAGTGGTCGGTGTTCGGACGGGGAAGCGGTATTCTAGTGGAAATACCCAAGTGCACTCTGGGTCGGTTCCGTTACAGCCCCATACACAACAAACGGCCATGAACATTTTTTCTGCTTTCGACACATCAACTTCAGAGCCCACATGTTCACTCACTGCCTGATATAGCCCAAAGACTTTCAGATGCCTCTGTAAGCAGATAGTCCATGTTATTCGCTTTACCTGATCAGTGTTCTGTATATAACGGGCAGTTACTTCGCAGCAGAGGTGTCGAGGGAAGGAGGCCACACAGATGTTTCTTTAATGAGGCTGTTATTCCAAAGAACAGAAAATACGGAACACTTTAAGGTCCTTCAATTGCACAGTAAAGTAGATTTAACAGCAGCTACAAGTTCAGAATCAGAGTTCATTTCTGACATAAAGGAAACCATGTGGAGCATGCCCTCCGTAAACTGCCGAAAATAATGGTTCTTCGCAGCAGTGACCCCAATAACTAGGAGACAATGCCGCTGGTAGACCAGCCTTCCCTTAGGTAATCTGGCACCTAGGCTCTCCTGAGACCCCAGCAACTCCCATCTGAAGGGGTGATACCTTGTGAAAAGCCTAACGGTCCCTACTACGGAAGCCATTATGTGTAATTGAGCATGCTCAGCAGCAGGAGAGTTCAGATGGAAGATGAAGTGAGAGGCTGGGATCTAGGAGACTGGGAGGGGGCCCGGTGGGAAGAAGCCTACCTGCAGGCAGAGTTGCTGGAAAAGAGGATCGCTCCACCTCAGGAGTCCCCTGAGAGAGGACTACCTGTGCAGCATGGAAGGAGCCAGCCCAGCAGAAGGCCTGAAGGCAGCTGTCAACCCAATAAGCACACAGGAGAGGAAGAGTGAGTATGCTTGTACCCCCTGGGCCAGATAAGGGGGAAGGGCATAAGGGTGGGGAACCTGACTAGCCCCCATCTGGGACTGTTTGATCCAAAGTGACAGGTTCTGGGTCAACTTGCCCGGAGATTCACCCAGTACAGCTGGATGAGGAGAGGATTCAACTGGGGACTGGACTGGTACACCAGGAGAGGCTGGAGAGCTCTCCAGGAAGAAAACCTTTTTGCTGTATAAAGACTTGTACATAGAGTAGCTAAGGAGTTGTCCTCATTTGCAGTTCCTTTGAGCATCACATACACCCCTCAACCCACCCAAGTTCAATACCCCTGATAAAACCTAAAAATCAAGCTCAAGGACTGTTTGCTGTCTCCAGAATGCAAGTTTGTGAAAAATGTGTGTTGCCTGGCTGGGCAGGACTTTAGGGGAACCCAAATACTCAGCAACTCCTAAGGGGCTAGTGCTACATAAGGAAGATTAACAATAAAATCAGTATAATTACTATTGAAAGACTCCATCACAGATGTATTTTTTTCCTTTGAGCAAAGTCCTACTTCAGACTCATAGAGCCAGCAATGGTGTCAGTCAGGTCCTGAAGCTCAGTGTGCTATGTGATATGGTCACTCATCTGGACTAATGCTGTTTGCCCCAGAATGGCCAACCAAGTCTACACTATATTGCCCCAAGTATTGTTCTGCCACCCTTTCCACACACATGACCTTTAATGGCCTCCCAGTCTTAGTCCGTAGGGTTCAATATTGAGTTGGCCCCGCCCTTTCCACACACATGACCTTTAATGGCCTCCCAGTCTTAGTCCGTAGGGTTCAATATTGAGTTAGCCCCACCCTTTAAATGCACATGACTTTTAATGGCCTCCCAGTCTTAGTCCGTAGGGTTCAATATTGAGTTGGCCCCGCCCTTTCCACACACATGACCTTTAATGGCCCCCCAGTCTTATTCCGTAGGGTTCAATATTGAGTTAGCCCCGCCCTTTCCACGCACATGACCTTTAATGGCCTCCCAGTCTTAATCCATAGGGTTCAATATTGAGTTGGCCCCGCCCTTTCCACACACATGACCTTTAATGGCCCCCCAGTCTTATTCCGTAGGGTTCAATATTGAGTTAGCCCCGCCCTTTCCACGCACATGACCTTTAATGGCCTCCCAGTCTTAATCCATAGGGTTCAATATTGAGTTGGCCCCGCCCTTTCCACACACACGACCTTTAATGGCCCCCCAGTCTTAGTCCATAGGGTTCAATATTGAGTTGGCCCCACCCTTTCCACACACATGACCTTTAATGGCCTCCCAGTCTTAGTCCGTAGGGTTCAATATTGAGTTGGCCCCGCCCTTTGCAGCTATAACACCTTCAACTCTTCTGGGAAGGCCCCCCACAAGGTTTAGGAGGGTGTCTATGGGAAGGTTGGACCATTCTTCCAGAAGCACATTTGTCAGGTCAGGCACTGATGTCGGGGGAGGGGGCCTGGCTCGCAGTCTCCACTCTAATTCATCCCAAAGGTGTTCTATGGGGTTGAGGTCAGGACTCTGTGCAGGACAGTCAAGTTCCTCCACCCCAAACTGGCTCCTCCATGTCTTTATGGACCTTGCTTTGTGCACTGGTGCGCAGTCATGTTGGAACAGGAAGGGGCCATCCCCAAACTCCTCCCACAAAGTTGGGAGCATGAAATTGTCCAAAATGTCGCCTTAAGAGTTCCCTTCACTGGAACTAGGGGGCCAAGCCCAACCCCTAAAAAACACCCCCACACCATAATCCCCCCTCCACCAAACTTTACATTTGGCACAATGAAGTCAGGCAAGTACCGTTCTCCTGGCCACCGCCAAACCCAGACACGTCCATCAGATTGCCAGACAGAGAAGCGTGATTGGCCACTCCAGAGAACACGTCTCCATTTGTCTAGAGTCCAGTGGCGGCGTGCTTTACACCACGGCATCCGACGCTTTGCATTGCACTTGGTGATGGAAGGCTTGGATGCAGCTGCTCGGCCATGGAAACCCATTCCATGAAGCTCTCTACGCACTGTTGTTGGGCTCATCTGAAGGCCACACCAAGTTTGGAGGTCTTTAGCTATTGACTCTGCAGACAGTTGGTGACTTCTGCGTACTGTGCGCTTCAGCATGCGCTGACCCCGCCCTGTCATGTGACGTGGCCTACCACTTGGTGGCTGAGTGGCTGTTGTTCCCAGTTGCTTCCACTTTGTTATAATCCCACTAACAGTTGAGCGTGGAATATTTAGTAGCCAGGAAAAGTCACGGATGGACTTATTGTCCAGGTGGCCACCTATCGCGGGACCACGCTTGGAGTCACTGAGCTCCTGAGAGCGACCCATTCTTTCACCAATGTTTGTAGAAGCCGTCTGCATGCCTAGGGGCTTCATTGTATACACCTGTGTCCATGGAGGGGATTGGGGCACCTGAATCACATGATTTGGAGGGGATTGGAACACCTGAATCCAATTATTTGGAGAGGATTGGGACACCAAAATCACATGATATGGAGGGGATTGGAACACCTGAATCACATGATATGGAGCGGATTGGGACACCTGAATCACATGATTTGGAGGGGATTGGAACACCTGAATCCAATTATTTGGAGTGGATTGGGACACCTGAATCACATGATATGGAGCGGATTGGGACACCAGAACTCAATGATTTGGAGGGGTGTCCCAATACTTTTGGCAATATAATGTACCAAGAACTGCAAAGCTGAGCTGCACATGGACAATATGGCCGCCATAAATAGGCCATTGGAAGAGCAGAAAGGGAAGTTTGGGGCCGTTTGTGTGTGAGGTCACCAATACATCTACTGTGAAGACCTTTAAAGGCGACTTGGAAAGCCCTCGCTGGCTCCTAAAGCCGGTACCAAGTTCATGAATGCAGCAGTAGCTGGGCGCTTGATTGAACCATTTGTCTTCCATGCCGTTTATAAATGTACCTTGGTAGCCATGTGGTTAAGCCATCATCCAGCACTGGAAAGGCCTCATCACACTTCCACCTGAATCCTAATTCTGATCAACTCAATTCTATTATAATTGAATCCCTCAGAGCAATGTTCTGAGCTCCGATCCTTCTTCCCCGAGTCACCTTTCCATTCCATCTGCTAGTCTTCCCTTTGATTTATGGCAGTTAATCAGAAAGGCTCTGGCCTCTCAGATGCTTAGGGGCCTCCCTGCTGGTAGGTGACCCCAATTGTCACCCCAGCATGACGTGACCCCCGGCAGGCTTTGAAGACAAGGTAAGAAGCTGCCGTGACAAAAGATGGCAGTGGGGGACTGGCATTTCATAGAACGTGTAACCGAGCTCAGCCGCGGTAATTGCCAACTTGCAGAGGCTCTGAAGAGGTGCCCGTGCCGCCTTGTATGACCTGCGGGAGATGGAACCTCCTCCCGGAACATCGAGCAGAGAATGAGAATCCAAAGACGGTAATAAAAGGATCAAAGTTACAGCAGAATGGCTACCAGACTGTCAGGGATCAGTCATCCTCACTGCATGACAACCACACAAAAGCAAAGCGAGCGGACAAAAGAACATGAAAACCTTAATAAAAAGCGCACCTGAACTCCAAAAACATGAAGATCTTATAGGAGACATCTAGAGGAGTTACCTGTGTCTAAAAAGTACTCCTGGGGGGGGCTTTATAAACAAAAATCATAGAGCTATCAGTCCTGTGAAACTGTATGTACGTTCGTTCTGTGTGAATGGGGGCAAAATCGAATGTTACTAGGCAATGTTTTCTTCGGGTCGAATGTTATTCATTCATAAAAAGAGTGGCTCAGGAAAATACTGCATTATGGCCACTAGATGGAGCTGGTGATCATAGGAAATACATTTCCTATCATTTACTGTATATGATCACCAACCTCATGTAGTGGTCGTAATGACTGTTGTCCTGAATTCCTGCTGAAGGCTATCAGTGCATTTCCTGTGCCTAGGTACTCCTGCTCTGTGACCTCATAGCTGTATATTGTGAGATCATCCACGGCGATGGTTCCCAACCTTATGGAGAGCAGAGCTTGGTAAACTCTTCCAAAACCTTCCAGCCCCCAACAGTAAGAAAAACGGTTCTACTCACACAATAAAAGTATGAGAATACAAAACATGTATTGAAATTCTGGATGGGGATGGGTGTCAGTGCGGGGAAATGAAGGTTCTGGAGGCTGTTACTGGACCCTACAACAAATTTGGTGGCCCTGTAGGGGATGAGGTTTCTGGAGGGAGCTGGGGGCAACTGTGGGGGATGGGGGTCTCTGAAGGGGGCTGGGGAGTTTACAGGTACAATGTGGGAGACTGGAGGGTACTGCGGGGGCTGGGAGTCACTGTGGGACACTGTTGGGGGTACTATGGCAGGGGCTGAAGGCTCTGCAGCAAGCTGGGGGGCATTGCAAAAGGCGGTGTGGATAGAGGGCTCTTAGGGGGCTTGGGGGCACTATGGGCCACTATGGGAGGATTGCGGGAGGTTAGGGGATCTGGAGGCCCAGGGGGAGGGAGGCCATGGCTCGGTGGTTGAGAACAACTGATATAAAGCACCACTGCTAGTCTCACGAGACTTCTGGTGAGATTTTACTTTGTTGTTCACAGTTCTCCTTGCTGGAGAGGAAGTTGTATCTGGGGACCTGCAGTGTAAGGATCTCCCTGCTTTCCTGTACTGTGGGAGGTTGGTGGGCACTGTGTGGATAGAGAGCTGTTAGGGGGCCTGGGTGCACCATGGGCCACTATGGGAGGTTGGGTAGCACTATGGAAGCTAGAAGACTCCCTGATTCCCTGCACTGTGGGAGGTTGATGGGCACTGCATGGATAGAGGGCTCTTAGGGTGCACTGTGAGCCACTATGGGAGGTTGGGCAGCACTATGGGAGCTAGAAGACTCCTTGCTTCATTGCACTGTGGGAGGTTGGTGGGCACTGTGTGGATAGAGGGCTGTCAGGGGGCCTGGGTGCACGTGGGCCACTATTGGAGGTTGGGTAGCACTATGAGAGCTAGAAGGCTCCCTGCTTCCCTGCACTGTGGGAGGTTGGTGGACACTCTGTGGATATAGGGCTCTTAGAGGGCACTGTGGGCCACTATGGGAGGTTGGGTAGCACTATGGGAGCTAGAAGGCTCCCTGCTTCCCCGCACTGTGGGAGGTTGGTGGACACTGCGTGGATAGAGGGCTGTTGTGGGGCCCGGGTGCACCGTGGGCCACTATGGGACGTTGGGTAGCACTATGGAAGCTAGAAGGCTCCCTGCTTCCCCGCACTGTGGGAGGTTGGTGGACACTGCGTGGATAGAGGGCTGTTGTGGGGCCCGGGTGCACCGTGGGCCACTATGGGACGTTGGGTAGCACTATGGAAGCTAGAAGGCTCCCTGCTTCCCCGCACTGTGGGAGGTTAGTGGACACTGAGTGGATAGAGGGCTCTTAGGGGGCACCGTGGGCCACTATGGGACGTTGGGTAGCACTATGGAAGCTAGAAGGCTCCCTGCTTCCCCGCACTGTGGGAGGTTGGTGGACACTGCGTGGATAGAGGGCTGTTGTGGGGCCCGGGTGCACCGTGGGCCACTATGGGACGTTGGGTAGCACTATGGAAGCTAGAAGGCTCCCTGCTTCCCCGCACTGTGGGAGGTTAGTGGACACTGAGTGGATAGAGGGCTCTTAGGGGGCACTGTGGGCCACTATGGGAGGTTGGGTAGCACTATGGGAGCTAGAAGGCTCCCTGCTTCCCTGCACTGTGGGAGGTTGGTGGACACTCTGTGGATATAGGGCTCTTAGAGGGCACTGTGGGCCACTATGGGAGGTTGGGTAGCACTATGGGAGCTAGAAGGCTCCCTGCTTCCCCGCACTGTGGGAGGTTGGTGGACACTGCGTGGATAGAGGGCTGTTGTGGGGCCCGGGTGCACCGTGGGCCACTATGGGACGTTGGGTAGCACTATGGAAGCTAGAAGGCTCCCTGCTTCCCCGCACTGTGGGAGGTTAGTGGACACTGAGTGGATAGAGGGCTCTTAGGGGGCACTGTGGGCCACTATGGGAGGTTGGGTAGCACTATGGAAGCTAGAAGGCTCCCTGCTTCCCCGCACTGTGGGAGGTTAGTGGACACTGAGTGGATAGAGGGCTCTTAGGGGGCACTGTGGGCCACTATGGGAGGTTGGGTAGCACTATGGGAGCTAGGAGGCATTGTGGGAGGTTAGTGGATCTGCAGCTAGCTGGAGACCTGGGAGGAGGCAGGTGGTTCGGTAACTGAGAACAACTAATATAAGAGTCTGCCGCCTCTGATGCTAGTCTCACCAGATTTGGTGATGTCACTACTTTGCTGCTCACAGTTTTCCTTGCTGGGGAGGAAACTGTACCCGGGGACCTGCAGTGCAAGGATCTCCCTTTGTCTGCTTCATCCATTCTGTGTATCTGTACTTCCCCCACCTTTACTGTTTATCCCACCAATCATCAGGTCACTCTTCCTGCTCTCTGTTCTCCTTGCTGGAGAGGAAACTGTACCCGAGGACCTGCAGTGCAAGGATCTCCCTGCTTCTGTTTCATCCAATCGGTGGGTCTGTGCTTCCTCCACCTCTGTTATTACCCCACCAGTCATTAGATCACAAGTCATCAGGGGGGGCAGGTGTGATATGAGAAAGCAAAGCCCTGTTCCTCCAGCAAGAGGCCATTCCTAATGAATAATGCTGCAACACAATGCTTGTAGCCATACAATCTGGCAATGGTCAGTGTGAATGGGCCCTTAAAGGTGTTTTAGATACCATCACCCCATCCCAACGCTCTGTGGCTCCTAATGCCACTCCCTGCATTACCACAAAACATGACACGGTATTGATGTAGGGCCATTATGAGGAACCACAAAGAATGGTGGGGGACTAAGACGCCAGACACATGCGCCATATCTGAAGAAGTTTTGTGAGGTGTAGCTTTGCAGGAAGATCCTACAAATGGGCCCCGGAACAACGTAAGAATAAATTATCTTCCTTTATGGGGGGCTTTTTATTTTCATTGTTTTTCCACACCTGGATCTCCTTTACTGGCTATAAAGTGAGCTTTCTTAAAGGACCACCCCACCCCCTCCCCATCCACTGATACTCGTCTTTGCTGCTCCTGGGCTGGAGTCCTTGGAAATACCCAATGCTTGCGGGTATGGGGGGGCATGTGACCTTCTCTTTAATTTAGTGCCCAATCCCCAGCCCCGGATGCTGTCACATGGGGCAGCAGGCCATTAACCCTGTGGAAGCCCCAAAACTGGCCCACAAGGAGCTTACAGAGGGTTCAGTCCTACAGCTCTGACACACACATTGGAACAGCGGGGGAGGGCATTAAAGGTACCAGGGGGTGTGGCCTGAGTGTTCAAGAGGACCTGTCACTTTACCCCAAATGGGCCCAAATGACACATTCCTTTAATAATAAAGTTTGGCATTTAGAAATGCGTAGAGGGCGGTTCTGTTCTCAGTATCTGACTGGAAAGTCATGGTGGCGGCTGGCCCGGAGTGCCTCTTTAATAGACGCCCTGTCCTGTCTGTATGGAAATGTCATCATTCCGATACAATATGTCTCATCACACAGCAATGTATATACAACAGATCGATTCCACCAACTTTCATGAATATATTACGCTCCCACACCTAATAAATCCGCCAGCTTTATGTCTTTTTTATCCGCGATCGGGGAATTGCGTCTGCAGCACCGCGCTGCTTTATTTATACCGCGGCCGATCAATGCGAATCAGGTAAAAGGTAACAAAAGCCGTGATCATCTCTGCCAGGACTGACGGATCGCTGTGCGATGGACCGCGTGGAGTCCGGGCGAAATTATTCAGCCTTCGCGTCCGCCAATCATCGATCTCATCCGAAGGTGACATGAAAGAGAAGGTGAAGCCGAGGAGTCTGATTAGTCTTTTCTGATTGGTAACATTCAGGGCTTTTTTCCAGTGAGAACGCAGGGGGGTGCAGGGGGGGCGCAGGGGAACGCAGGAGATGCAGGGGAATGCAGGGGGTGCAGGGGAACGCAGGGGGCGCAGGGGAACGCAGGGGGTGCAGGGGAACGTAGGGGGATGCAGGGGGACACAGGAGAATGTAGGGGGACACAGGAGAATGTAGGGGGATGCAGGGGGTGCAAGGGGGCGCAGGGGAACGCAGAGGGTGCAGGGGAATGTAGGGGGATGCAGGGGAACGCAGGGGGCACAGGGGAACGCAGGGGGTGCAGGGGAACGTAGGGGGATGCAGGGGGACACAGGAGAATGTAGGGGGACACAGGAGAATGTAGGGGGATGCAGGGGGTGCAAGGGGGCGCAGGGGAACGCAGAGGGTGCAGGGGAATGTAGGGGGATGCAGGGGAACGCAGGGGGGTGCAGGGGAATGCAGGGGAACGCAGAGGGTGCAGAGGAATGCAGGGGGTGCAGGGGAACGTAGGGGGACGCAGGGGAATGCAGGGGAACGCAGGGGGGCACAGGGGAACGTAGGGGAACATAGGAGGATGCAAGAGAATGCAGGGGGACATAGGAAGATGCAAGGGAACACAGTGGAATGTAGGGGGATGCAGGGGGACACAGGGAGGCGCAGAAGAATGTAGGGGGATGCAGGGGGGGCGCAGGGGAACGTAGGGGGGTACAGGGGAACATAGGGGGATGCAGGAGAATGCAGGGGAACGTAGGGGGACATAGGGGGATGCAGGGGAATGTAGGGGAGTGCAGAGGAACATAGGGGGACACAGGGAACATAGGGGTGTTCTCGGAGGTGGGTAGGGGATGGAACCAAGGGGCGTGCTCGGAGGTGGGTAGGGGATGGAACCAAGGGGCGGTGCTCGGAGGTCGGTATCGGATGGAACCAAGGGGCGGTGCTCGGAGGTGGGTAGGGGATGGAACCAACGGGCAGTGCTCAGAGGTGGGTAGGGGATTTAACCAAGGGGCGTGCTCAGAGGTGGGTAGGGGATGGAACCAAGGGGTGTGCTCAGAGGTGGGTAGGGGATGGAACCAAGGGGCGGTGCTCGGAGGTGGGTAGCTGGTGGAACCAAGGGGCGGTGCTCGGAGGTGGGTAGGGGATGGAACCAAGGGGTGTGCTCAGAGGTGGGTAGGGGATGGAACCAAGGGGCGGTGCTCAGAAGTGGGTAGCTGGTGGAACCAAGGGGCGGTGCTCGGAGGTGGGTAGGGGATGGAACCAAGGGGCGGTGCTCGGAGATTGGTAGGGGGCGGAGACAAGAAGTGATTCAGAAGAGAGGAGTTCCTGCACCTATTCTCTGAGGTAACATTATATTCATACGGAAGAACGGATTTCATTACAGTGTTACCGATTCTAATTCCTGGACGGGAAACAATTAAAGTGTAACTAAAGGTGAAACGTTCTCTTTAGTTTTGGATGTAGTGGAAGGGGATTGAACCCCCGTCAGGTTTTCATTGGTTTCTGTGTCCCCATTAGGTTAGGGGATCTGCAGCTAGCTGAAGGCCCGGGAAGAGGCAGGCCATGGCTCGGTGGTTGAGAACAACTGACACAAGGCACTGATACCTCTGACAGATAACCTCACGAGATTTGGGGTGAGATTTGGTGATGTCACTAGTTTGTTGCTCACTGTTCTCCTTGCTGGAGAGAAAGCTGTACCCGAGGACCTGCAGTACAAGGATCTCCCTGCTTCTGCTTCCTTCATTCTGTGGATCTGTGCTTCCTCCACCTCTATCATTACTCCATCAGTCATCAGATCACCAGTCATCAGGGAGCAGCTCTGACATGGGGAAGCAAAGCCCTGCCTCTATCAAGATGGCTGCCTCTATGCAGAGACACGGTGCAAAACAAGGCATGCTAGTCCTTTGCTGTCTGCTTGCCTTTTTTGTGGCACATCTTCAACAAGCAGGTCCTCCTAAGGGAAAATCCCCCCAACAGTGTGAAAGAAATCAAAAATAGAAAAATAACCTGGCATTCGGTTGAGGATGCTTCAATGCACACGCGTGTTAACATTGGTTACGTTACGACAACCCACTCGTTATCCACCACGTCTATGACCCTTTTTCAACAAAAATCCCAAGCCAACTGTCTTCTGATTGCTTTACAGCCACTTAATTACTTTCTGTGACCCCCAGAAATGTGTGTCCCTTGCAAACCCTCTTTGCCACCATGCTTCTTGGGCTCTATTGCCCCACCTGCAGGAGACCAGGGGGCATCCATGATCCATGAGGGACACAGAATTGTTACTGAGGGACACAGAATTGTTACTCAGGGACAGACACAGAATTGTTACTGAGGGACACAGAATTGTTACTGAGGGACACAGAATTGTTACTGAGGGACAGACACAGAATTGTTACTGAGGGACACAGAATTGTTACTCAGGGACAGACACAGAATTGTTACTGAGGGACACAGAATTGTTACTGAGGGACACAGAATTGTTACTCAGGGACAGACACAGAATTGTTACTGAGGGACACAGAATTGTTACTGAGGGACACAGAATTGTTACTCAGGGACACAGAATTGTTACTCAGGGACACAGAATTGTTACTCAGGGACACAGAACTGTTACTCAGGGACACAGAACTGTTACTCAGGGACACAGAATTGTTACTCAGGGACAGACACAGAATTGTTACTGAGGGACACAGAATTGTTACTCAGGGACACAGAATTGTTACTCAGGGACAGACACAGAATTGTTACTGAGGGACACAGAATTGTTACTCAGGGACACAGAATTGTTACTCAGGGACAGACACAGAATTGTTACTGAGGGACACAGAATTGTTACTCAGGGACAGACACAGAATTGTTACTGAGGGACACAGAATTGTTACTGAGGGACACAGAATTGTTACTCAGGGACAGACACAGAATTGTTACTCAGGGACACAGAATCGTTGAATTAAAGAGTATGTCAGACAACATGCAGAGGAGTGGCAGAGGAGGCAATGTTTTAGGAGCGAGCAGACGTGGCAGCAGAGGAAGGGGTCGAGGCAGCACTAGTCGCAGCCAGAGGCCAGTGCTCCCGGTGTCATCCAGCGGTCGTGTCTCCACCGACAACCCTGCCGTCATCGATTGGTTGGCTCGGTCGTCTTCCTCTTCCCAGGTCACCTCTGACACCTACAGCCAACGGTCGGTGGGTACGTCAGACACAACCGTTAGTTGGCATGGCCCGGGAGCAAGCCCACTGAAATCACGTGTCCTCTACCTGCCCCTGTCCTTTGGTGTTCCCTCACCAAGCGAAGTATCGCATGCTGTGGGCTCAGCCCCACTGTACAGTGAGGAAGAGCTAACAGAGGGCGGTCAGGAACGGGGGGAGACATCCGCCTCTTCAGCAGCCAGGCGAAGAAGTAGTGGCGAGGAGAGTGGCTCGGTAGCCGGTCTAGAGACAGGTCTGTCTCCTGACCCAGACGCAGCCGAGGGGGCTAGTAGTGAGGCGGAGACCCTAATTGATGATGATGAGGCTGATCGCACTTGGCAGCCTCGTCGTCATCAGGCTATTGCTTCCGCATCATCAGGAGAAGAGGGTGGCAGCTTGGCAGCAAGCAAAACAGTCGGTGGGTTGCCCAGGAGGCAGCAGGGTCGCAGCAGTGTCAGTGGAGGCAAACGGCCACGGAGTAGAGCACCAGCTCCACTGCAGCCAACCACCACGGCCAGTAGTGGTGCCGGTGTGCACGGAGGAAGCAGCAGTCAGCCAGTGAGGAGTAGCGGGGGCAAAGTTTCCTACTCGGCGGTGTGGCAATTTTTCGTCAAGCCGCCCGAGGAAGTAAACGTAGCCGTATGTCGACTATGTGGCCAGAAAGTCAAGCGTGGCCAGGGGGCCCATGTCTCCATCGCCACACTCTGCCATGTGCCACTTTCAGGTCTCCTCACACTGCTGGTGGGTTCCATTTTGTCATAGGGTGCTGGCAGATTACGGGCCTCCCATTGCTGCCGCCAGGCCCGTAATCTGTCATGGGCCCCTGTACCGCCTCCTCATGCTGCTGCCAGGTCCAGAGTGTGTCATGGGTCCCTGTACGGCCTCCCATTGCTGCTGTCTCCATCGCCACACTCTGCCATATGCCACTTTCAGGTCTCCTCACACTGCTGGTGGGTTCCATTTTGTCATAGGGTGCTGGCAGATTACGGGCCTCCCATTGCTGCTGCCAGGCCCGTAATCTGTCATGGGCCCCTGTACCGCCTCCTCATGCTGCTGCCAGGCCCGTAATCTGTCATGGGTCCCTGTACGGCCTCCCATTGCTGCTGTCTCCATCGCCACACTCTGCCATGTGCCACTTTCAGGTCTCCTCACACTGCTGGTGGGTTCCATTTTGTCATAGGGTGCTGGCAGATTACGGGCCTCCCATTGCTGCTGCCAGGCCCGTAATCTGCCATGGGCCCCCATACCGACTCCTCATGCTGCTGCCAGGCCCGTAATCTGTCATGGGCCCCTGTACCGCCTCCTCATGCTGCTGCCAGGTCCAGAGTGTCTCATAGGTCCCTGTACGGCCTCCCATTGCTGCTGTCTCCATCGCCACACTCTGCCATGTGCCACTTTCAGGTCTCCTCACAGTGCTGCTGGGTTCCATTTTGTCATAGGGTGCTGGCAGATTACGGGCCTCCCATTGCTGCTGCCAGGCCCGTAATCTGCCATGGGCCCCCGTACCGCCTCCTCATGCTGCTGCCAGGTCCAGAGTGTCTCATGGGTCCCTGTACGGCCTCCCATTGCTGCTGTCTCCATCGCCACACTCTGCCATGTGCCACTTTCAGGTCTCCTCACAGTGCTGGTGGGTTCCATTTTGTCATAGGGTGCTGGCAGATTACGGGCCTCCCATTGCTGCTGCCAGGCCCGTAATCTGCCATGGGCCCCCGTACCGCCTCCTCATGCTGCTGCCAGGTCCAGAGTGTCTCATGGGTCCCTGTACGGCCTCCCATTGCTGCTGTCTCCATCGCCACACTGTGCCATGTGCCACTTTCAGGTCTCCTCACACTGCTGGTGGCTTCCATTTTGTCATAGGGTGCTGGCAGATTACGGGCCTCCCATTGCTGCTGCCAGGCCCGTAATCTGCCATGGGCCCCTATACCGCCTCCTCATGCTGCTGCCAGGTCCAGAGTGTCTCATGGGTCCCTGTACGGCCTCCCATTGCTGCTGTCTCCATCGCCACACTCTGCCATGTGCCACTTTCAGGTCTCCTCACACTGCTGGTGGGTTCCATTTTGTCATAGGGTGCTGGCAGATTACGGGCCTCCCATTGCTGCTGCCAGGCCCGTAATCTGCCATGGGCCCCCGTACCGCCTCCTCATGCTGCTGCCAGGTCCAGAGTGTCTCATGGGTCCCTGTATGACCTCCCATTGCTGCTGTCTCCATCGCCACACTCTGCCATGTGCCACTTTCAGGTCTCCTCACACTGCTGGTGGGTTCCATTTTGTCATAGGGTGCTGTATGGCCTCCCATTGCTGCTGCCTCCACCGCCACACTGTGGCTCCACACTCTGGTTTTGGCCCCGTGACTGCCCAAATGAGTGAAGTGTGCGGTGATTCTAAGATCGACGGCACTCATCTGCATGTCATACTGACTGACAGTATTATTTCTCTTCCCCAGCAGACTCCAAGGGCATTTAAATTAAAGGTACAGTGTTCTGCACTAATATAAAGGCTCTCTGAAGCCTAGAAACACCCTTTTATAAGTTAAATTCGCAGCGAATATATTCGCCTCGAATCGAATTTATTCCTCGAATTCGCCAAATCAGCCGAATCGAATTTTTGAATACTTCGCTCATCTCTAGTTATAAGCTTGAGACCTAGTGATGTCCTGTCCATACCTTACTAGATAGGCTCTACTGAAGGAGTTATAAGCTTGAGACCTGGTGATGACCCATCCATACCTTGCTAGATAGGCTTTACAAGAGAAGTTATAACTTTGTGACCTAATGATTTCCCATCCATAATTTGTTATAGAAACACTACTAGAGAAGTCATAAGCTTGAGACCTAGTGATGTCCTGTCCATAACTTGCTATGTAGGCTCTACTAGAGGAGTTATAAGCTTGAGTAATAGTGATGCCTGTCCATAAAAACCTAGATAGATTCTACTAGAGGGGTTGTAAGCGTGAGTGCTAATGATGTCTTCTTCATAACTATCTAGATAGATTCTACTAGAGAAGTTATAAGCTTAAGCCCTAGTGATGTCCTATAAATAAATACCCAGATAGGCTCTACTAGAGGAGTTATACATTTGAGGCCTTCTGTAAAAGCATGAAGCATTGGGAAAACCAAGAAGAAAACAGGGCCAAATGTATCCTTAGAATTTGGAAACCCATCTGAGGAGCTTCGGTGTAAGGCCTAGTGTTGTCCCATCCATAACTAGATAGATACGTTCTATTAGGAAGAGTTGTGAGCTTGAGACCTAGTGATGATAACTTACTAGATAGGCTCTACTAGAGGAGTTTTGTAAATGTGAGGCCTAGTGATGCCCTGTTCAGAAATACTTAGATAGGTGTTACTAAAGTATTTATACATTTGAGGCCTCCCGTAAAAGCATGTAGTGTTCAGGACATCAAGAGGAGAATGTGGCCAAATGTACCCCAAGAGTTTGAGCGACCCATCAGAGGAGCTTTGGTGTGAGGCCTAGTGATGTCCCATCCTTAACTAGGTATATAGGCTCTAATAGAGAATTTATGAGCTTGAGGCTTTGTGATGTTCCATCCATAACTTGCTGTATGCACTCTACTTGGGAAGGTATAAGCTTGAGACCTAGTGATGTCCTGTAAATAAATACCTAGATAGGCGCTACTAGAGTAGTTATAAGTTTGGGGCCTCCTGTAAAAGCATGTAGAGTTGGAATCACCAAGAGGAGAATTTGGCCAAATGTATCCCAAGAGTTGGTGAGACCCATCTGAGGAGCTTCGGTGTGAGGCCTAGTGATGTCCCATTTATAACTGGCTAGATAGGCACTACTAGAGAAGTTATAAGCTTTAGACCTAGTGATGTCCCATCCATAACTTGCTAGATAGACTCTACTAGAGAAGTTACAAGCCTGTGGACTAGTGATGCCCTGTCCATAAATACCTAGATAGGCTCTACTAGAGGAGTTGTAAGCAAGAGAGCTAGTGATGTTCTGTTCATAACTTGTTAGATAAACTCTACTGGAGAAGGTATAAGCTTGAGGGGTAGTGATGTCTTGTTCATAAATACCTAGATAGGCACCAATAGAGGAGTTAGAAGTTTAAAGAATCCTGTAAGTGTAGTGTTGGCGACACCAAGAAGAGAATTTGGCCAAATGTATCCCAAGAATTTGTGAGATCCATCTGAGGAGCGTCGGTGTGAACCCCATTCATAACTAGCTACATAGGCTCTACTAGAGGATTCATGATCTTGAGACCTAGTGATGTCCCATCCATAAATACCTAGATAGTCTCCTAAATAGGCAAAATTTAGTATAGGTAAAGGTAAATACCTAGATAGATAGGTTTGAGGCCTCCTGTCAAAGCATGTAGCCTTGGGAGAACCAAGAGGAGAATGTGGCCAAATGTATCCCATCTGAGGAGCTTTGGTTTGAGACCTAGTGATGTCCCATTCATAACAAGCTAGATAGGCTCTACTAGAGGATTCATGAGCTTGAGGCCTAGTGATGTCCCATCCATAAATACCTAGATAGTCTCCTAAATAGGCAAAATTTAGTATAGGTAAAGGTAAATACCTAGATAGATAGGTTTGAGGCCTCCTGTCAAAGCATGTAGTCTTGGGAGAATCAACAGGAGAATGTGGCCAAATGTATCCCATCTGAGGAGCTTTGGTTTGAGACCTAGTGATGTCCCATTCATAACAAGCTAGATAGGCTCTACTAGAGGATTCATGATCTTGAGACCTAGTGATGTCCCATCCATAAATACCTAGATAGTCTCCTAAATAGGCAAAATTTAGTATAGGTAAAGGTAAATACCTAGATAGATAGGTTTGAGGCCTCCTGTCAAAGCATGTAGCCTTGGGAACACCAAGAGGAGGATGTGGCCAAATGTATCCCGTCTGAGGAGCTGCCGTAGGAGGTTCTCATGGAGAAGCACATAGAGAACAATCCCGGCTCTATACCTAGAGAAGACCTTCTCTCTACTATACGTCCACCACACCCTACTGAATTGGAAGTGACAAGACAGACAATACCGCCCCCCTCAGCCTGTCTACCCATCGGCACAGGCCCACCTCTAAAGGCTGGAAATACAGTTGTGACCAAAATTATTCAACCCCCACTGAAATTGAGTGTTTTGGCCAGTTTGACATTGCTTTTGATCATTCAGTCATCTTGCTTACATTTACATTAAAGAGGCACTTGTAGGTCAGACAAATATAACATAACAGTTATAATGAAATAACCACAAATGTCTTTTCTGTGCTCACAGCATTATCAGTTTTATTCAACCCCCAAGTGACATTCAATCTTAGTACTTAGTACAGCATCCTTTTACAGTTATAACAGCTTTTAAACGTGAAGCATAGCTTGACACAAGTGTCTTGCAGCGATCTACGGGTATCTTCGCCCATTCTTCATGGGCAAAGGCCTCCAGTTCAGTCACATTCTTAGGCTTGCGCACTGCAACTGCTTTCTTTAAGTCCCACCAGAGGTTCTCAATCGGATTTAAGTCTGGTGACTGCGATGGCCACTCCAAAATGTTCCAGCCTTTCCTCTGCAACCATGCTCTAGTGGACTTGGAGGTATGCTTGGGATCATTGTCCTGTTGAAAGGTCCAACGTCTCCCAAGCCTCAGGTGTGTGACGGACTGCATCACGTTTCCATCCAATATCTCCTGGTACTGAAGAGAATTCATGGTACCTTGCACACGCTGAAGCTTCCCTGTACCTGCAGAAGCAAAACAGCCCCAAAGCATGATTGACCCTCCACCATGCTTCACAGTAGGCAAGGTGTTCTTTTCATCATAGGCCTTGTTCTTCCTCCTCCAAACATAGCGTTGATCCATGGGCCCAAACAGTTCTAATTTTGTTTCATCAGTCCACAGAACACTATCCCACAACTTTTGTGGTTTGTCCACATGGCTTTTGGCATACTGCAGTCGACTCTTCTTATTCTTTGGAGACAGCAAGGGGGTACGCCTGGGAGTTCTGGCACGGAGGCCTTCATTACGCAGTGTGCGTCTTATTGTCTGGGCTGAAACTTCTGTACCCACATCTGACAAATCTTTTCTCAGTTCCTCAGCAGTCACACGGGGACTTCTCTCCACTCTACGCTTCAGGTAGCGCACAGCAGTCGAAGTCAGCATCTTCTTTCTGCCACGACCAGGTAGCGTTTCAACAGTGCCCTTTGCCTTGAATTTGCGAATGATGCTTCCTAAGGTGTCTCTTGGTATGTTTAACATCTTTGCAATCTTCTTATAGCCATTGCCCTTCCTGTGAAGAGAAATCACCTCTTCTCTTGTCTTCCTGGACCATTCTCTTGCCTTCACCATGTTTGTAACCACACCAGTAAATGTCTAGAAGGAGCTGAGTATCACAGTCATTTTAAAGCTGCCTAATTGGTGCTTATTATGCTTGATTGCTGCTCGGTGACATCCACAGGTGTTTTCAATACCTGATGGAAAGCACCTGTATGAACCTCTGTTCTTCAGAGTGGTAGTCTTTAAGGGGTTGAATAATTGTGGCAATGAAGAAACCACATAAGAACCATTTACTACTGTATTACATAAACAATTGATGTCATTTTAGTTGCATTTGGGTAGTTACAACGTCCTTGTAGGATTTGATTCTGAATACAATTCCAAATGTACACTATAGTCCCTAAACCCCTTTACAGCATTGGGGGTTGAATAATTTTGGTCACAACTGTATATCTAAACCCAAAAACAAAAATAAAATTTCTTGCACCTTACGAATCCTAACAGGTGGTGGATGCATTCCTTTTCTTTTTTTGTCAGGCTTTTTGTCTTTATTTTCACCTGGTCATCCTGCCAGCAACCCACTTCCTGTCCTAGGGTGACAACACTCACTGCATTGTATCCATGGAGGAGCAGTGTTGTCACCCTAGGAACTTAGGTCTACAGAACACCTTCCCCTCTCCTCCTTGCCATAACAAATGGATGGAGGGGCTGATGGCATGGTTGGGGATTATAGTGTAGACAGAGAGGACGGGAAGTTCTCAGCTCACAAGATTTCTGGCAGGATCAACCGATATTTGACCAAACTCTTTCAGCGGTAGATTTATCTATCCAAAAAGGGACGAGGGAAGTTCGCTGTCACGGCGGACATACCCTTTAATTCTGAGGACGCGGTCATGGCCCCCCCCCTGTGATTAGTGCAAACAAACTTCAGATAACGACTTATTGGCGGGAAATCCTGCGGCGTCTGTATTATCCGATCATACAACATGATCTGCTTGTCGGGGAAAATTTATGTCAGCGGCAGATAAAAGGAAAGCAGATGCACCGGCGTGCCGTAGATCAGCGGCTGTCATCGCCGCGGCAACAATGCGAAGAGTTATACCGGCGGGAAGATGGAGAGCGGAGCGGCGAGCTTTGATATAACGCCGTCCCGGCACCTCCCCCCTCGTCCAGGTAGCCTTGCATTATTCATACATGGAATTTAAAGACACCATTATGGTAACCATGGCAACAGGTGGGTTTTTGTAAGAAGCTGATTATGGCGCTGCATGCGCAACATTGTTTCCATTCGTAACTTAAAAAGAAAAAAAAAGTAGATCCCAGCGCTATAAATAACGGGCGGCCTGTCAGACGGGAGAATTAATGCGACGGACGGCGCGCGGTTAGCAACACCCCAGAACAAAATATATATCACGGCCCCCCCGTCCTCACAGGCGCCCACATGGAAGAAAAATATATTTTACAAATATTCTTCCCAAATATATCGGCATATATTTGAAATAATAACATTTTGGCCGTATTCAGTATATTTCAAAATATATATATATACTGAAATGCGTTTTTTATATAGTACAAAATATATGACAAATATTTTTTTAAATAAATTTTGAAATATACTGTATGTCTTTAAAAATACATTTAATCTACATTTTTGGAATACATTTCCAAATATATGTAAAAATATATGTTAAAATTATTATTATACAGGATTTATATTATATTATTATTATTATACAGGATTTACCGTATTTTTCGCCGTATAAGACGCACTTTTTCTTCCCCAAAACTGGGGGGGAAAAGTTGGTGCGTCTTATACGACGAATAGAGAGAATCCGTGAGGCACGGCCACGGCCGTAGGAAAGGCCGCGGCTTTGGCCTATCTCTGGAGCGGTCGGCCATCTTAGTACACCCGGCGGTGCGCGCTGACGTCATCACCCCCTCTGCTCATGGATCCTACCATAGCGCGGATCTACAACAACAGGTGAGGAGCGGGGCAATGCAATGTTACTGGCTATTATTACTAATGTGGGGGGCAATGTTACTGGCTATTATTACTAATGTGGGGGGCAATGTTACTGGCTATTATTACTAATGTGGGGGGCAATGTTACTGGCTATTATTACTAATGTGGGGGGCAATGTTACTGGCTATTATTACTATGTTGGGGCAATGTTGCACTGGAACAGTGATGGTGATGACGAGTGGGGGGCAATGGTGGACATTACGTGATGAGTGGGGGCAATGGTGGACATTACGTGATGAGTCGGGGCAATGGTGGACATTACGTGATGAGTGGGGGCAATGGTGGACATTACGTGATGAGTGGGGGCAATGGTGGACATTACGTGATGAGTGGGGGCAATGGTGGACATTACGTGATGAGTGGGGGTCAATGGTGGACATTACGTGATGAGTGGGGGGCAATGGTGGACATTACGTGATGAGTGGGGGCAATGGTGGACATTACGTGATGAGTGGGGGCAATGGTGGACATTACGTGATGAGTGGGGGTCAATGGTGGACATTACGTGATGAGTGGGGGGCAATGGTGGACATTACGTGATGAGTGGGGGCAATGGTGGACATTACGTGATGAGTGGGGGCAATGGTGGACATTACGTGATGAGTGGGGGGCAATGGTGGACATTACGTGATGAGTGGGGGGCAATGGTGGACATTACGTGATGAGTGGGGGCAATGGTGGACATTACGTGATGAGTGGGGGTCAATGGTGGACATTACGTGATGAGTGGGGGGCAATGGTGGACATTACGTGATGAGTGGGGGCAATGGTGGACATTACGTGATGAGTGGGGGCAATGGTGGACATTACGTGATGAGTGGGGGGCAATGGTGGACATTACGTGATGAGTGGGGGCAATGGTGGACATTACGTGATGAGTGGGGGGCAATGGTGGACATTACGTGATGAGTGGGGGGCAATGGTGGACATTACGTGATGAGTGGGGGCAATGGTGGACATTACGTGATGAGTGGGGGGCAATGGTGGACATTACGTGATGAGTGGGGGCAATGGTGGACATTACGTGATGAGTGGGGGTCAATGGTGGACATTACGTGATGAGTGGGGGCAATGGTGGACATTACGTGATGAGTGGGGGCAATGGTGGACATTACGTGATGAGTGGGGGGCAATGGTGGACATTACGTGATGAGTGGGGGCAATGGTGGACATTACGTGATGAGTGGGGGTCAATGGTGGACATTACGTGATGAGTGGGGGCAATGGTGGACATTACGTGATGAGTGGGGGCAATGGTGGACATTACGTGATGAGTGGGGGCAATGGTGGACATTACGTGATGAGTGGGGGCAATGGTGGATGATGTATTAAACAAAAAGACAAAACGTACCGGTATGTTTGTCTTGTTGTTTTTTTTTACTGATCCGAAAAGATCCGATCCGTGACTCCTGATCCGTGGAACGATCCGAACCGTGAGTTCTTTCATTTCTGGATTTGTTACATGGTTGGCATAAAATTGTTCTTAAACTGCTGTTAACTTTATACAGTTGATATAAAATATTTTACTACAGTATTGGGTTCAGAATCTTTTTTTTCTAGATTTTCCTAAAATTGGGTGCGTCTTATATTCCGGAGCATCTTATATGGCGAAAAATACGGTATATTATTATTATTATTATTATAATACAGGATTCATATTATTATTATTATTATTATTATTAGAGATGAGCGAAGAAATGAAAAATTCGATTCGACTGATTCGGCGAATTCGTGGACAATATTCGATTCGAGTCGAATAAATTCGCTGTGAATTTAACTTAAAAAAGGGTGTTTCTAGGCTTCAGAGAGACTTAATATTAGTGCAGAACACTGTACCTTTAATTTAAATGCCCTTGGAGTCTGCTGGGGAAGAGAAATAATACTGTCAGTCAGTATGACATGCAGATGAGTGCCGTCGATCTTAGAATCACCGCACACTTCACTCATTTGGGCAGTCACGGGGCCAAAACCAGAGTGTGGAGCCACAGTGTGGCGGTGGAGGCAGCAGCAATGGGAGGCCATACAGCACCCTATGACAAAAATGGAAACCACCAGCAGTGTGAGGAGACCTGAAAGTGGCACATGGCAGAGTGTGGCGATAGAGACAGCAGCAATGGGAGGCCGTACAGGGACCCATGACACACTCTGGACCTGGCAGCAGCATGAGGAGGCGGTACAGGGGCCCATGACAGATTACGGGCCTGGCAGCAGCATGAGGAGTCGGTACAGGGGCCCATGGCAGATTACGGGCCTGGCAGCAGCAATGGGAGGCCGTACAGGGACCCATGACACACTCTGGACCTGGCAGCAGCATGGGGAGGCGGTACAGGGGCCCATGACAGATTACGGGCCTGGCAGCAGCATGAGGAGTCGGTACGGGGGCCCATGACACACTCTGGACCTGGCAGCAGCATGAGGAGGCGGTACAGGGGCGCATGACAGATTACGAGCCTGGCAGCAGCAACTTGGACAGGAGGACGTTCAGCTTCTGCACCGTCGGGTGCGTGCTCGCAAACTGTTGTCTCTTGGAAACGGATTCCAAGAAAGACTGCTGACGGAATCCGTGAAGATGAGTAGCAGGAGAAGGAGCATCTGAACGAGCGGAATATGCCAACAAGCGACAACAGGGGCCCATGACAGATTACGGGCCTGGCAGCAGCATGAGGAGTCGGTACGGGGGCCCATGGCAGATTACGGGCCTGGCAGCAGCTATGGGAGGCCCGTAATCTGCCAGCACCCTATGACAAAAAATGGAACCCACCAGCAGTGTGAGGAGACCTGAAAGTGGCACATGGCAGCAGAGTGTGGCGATGGAGACAGCAGCAATGGGAGGCCGTACAGGGACCCATGAGAGACTCTGGACCTGGCAGCAGCATGAGGAGGCGGTATAGGGGCCCATGGCAGATTAGGGGCCTGGCAGCAGCTATGGGAGGCCCGTAATCTGCCAGCACCCTATGACAAAAAATGGAACACACCAGCAGTGTGAGGAGACCTGAAAGTGGCACATGGCAGAGTGTGGCGATGGAGGCAGCAGCAATGGGAGGCCGTACAGGGACCCATGAGAGACTCTGGACTTGGCAGCAGCATGAGGAGGCGGTATAGGGGCCCATGGCAGATTAGGGGCCTGGCAGCAGCTATGGGAGGCCCGTAATCTGCCAGCACCCTATGACAAAAAATGGAACACACCAGCAGTGTGAGGAGACCTGAAAGTGGCACATGTTTGGGGCATGATTCATGGCGGATTTAGTCAGTTGTGTCAGGAACTGGTGGTTTGAAATCCAGACTAATCCACGCCTGATTCATTTTCACAAACGTGAGTCTCTCCACACTTTGGGTGGACAGTCGTGTCCTCCGCGGAGTTACAATACCTCCTGCCGCACTAAACACGCGCTCCGATGCCACGCTACTGGCCGGGCATGACAGCCTTTCAAGGGCAAATTCAGCTAGTTGGGGCCAAAGGTCAAGTTTCGTTGCCCAGTAGTCAAGGGGATTGTCTACCTCGGTTGGCAGGGTGCTGTCCAAGTAGGCCTAAGCCTGTTGTTTGAGGTCCTGCTCCAGGTCCACCTGATGCTGCTGCTGCTGCTGCGGCTGGTTAGTAGTTTCCTCACTGCGCTGGTGAAGAAAGCTACTCATCATCGACTGCAGACTGAGGCAGCCGCTGCTGGTGGAGCTGCCACTGCTCCTACCACCCCACCCCTCCCCTGCTGCCATGGCAGCGGAACACGAGCGCACAGGGCCCACAGTGTCTGAGGATGGACGTTGGCGCAGACAGGCAGAGACCAGCTGACTACATAGGTGTTTTTTATAGTACGTTATTTTGGCCTCCCTCTCAGCAGGTGTGAAAAAGGCCACCATTTTTGAATGGTAGCGAGGGTCCAACAAGGTGGACAGCCAAAAGTCATCCCTCTGTCTGATGGTTATTATTCGGCTGTCGCTACGCAAGCAACCGAGCATGCTATGGGCCATTTGTGCCAAGGAATGCGAGGGACTCCCTGCCTCCATCTCCATAGCATACTGCCACGGTGCGTCTAGGTCCTCTGTCTCCTCTTCCTCCTCCTCTACCAGATGCTCCTGCTCCTCCACTCCTGTCCGCTGAGTGGAAAAACCACCCATTTCACTCAATAATTCCTGAGCACCAATGTCCTCCTCTACCTCCTCCTCTTCTTCCAGTCCTGCCCCCACAGGGGCCATGTGGCGTTGAGATCTGTGCGCCACGTCTACCGCACCCTGACCAGCCATTGTTAACAGCATTTGTTCCAGGACGTGCAACAGAGGAATGACGTCGTTCATCCCATAGTCCTGCCGACTCACGAATAGCGTGGCCTCCTCAAAGGGCCTGAGCAAGCGCAGGTGTCACGCATGAGCTGCCAATGGCTGACATCTAAGTTACACAGGGAGTACCTTTATCTGCTTTTAACATCAGGAAATCTGTGATGGCCTTTTGCTGTTCGTAAAGGCGGTCTAACATATGTAGGGTTGAATTCCACGTTGTTGCAACGTCACAGCATGAGGAGTCGGTATAGGGGCCCATGGCAGATTAGGGGCCTGGCAGCAGTTATGGGAGGCCCATAATCTGCCAGCACCCTATGACAAAAAATGGAACACACCAGCAGTGTGAGGAGACCTGAAAGTGGCACATGGCAGAGTGTGGCGATGGAGACAGCAGCAATGGGAGGCCGTACAGGGACCCATGAGAGACTCTGGACCTGGCAGCAGCATGAGGAGGCGGTATATAGGGGCCTACGGCAGATTAGGGGCCTGGCAGCAGCTATAGGAGGCCCGTAATCTGCCAGCACCCTATGTCAAAAAATTCAACACACCAGCAGTGTGTGAGGAGACCTGAAAGTGGCACATGGCAGAGTGTGGCGATGGAGACAGCAGCAATGGGAGGCCGTACAGGGACCCATGACAGACTCTGGACTTGGCAGCAGCATGAGGAGGCGGTATATAGGGGCTTATGGCAGATTAGGGGCCTGGCAGCAGCTATAGGAGGCCCGTAATCTGCCAGCACCCTATGTCAAAAAATTCAACACACCAGCAGTGTGAGGAGACCTGAAAGTGGCACATGGCAGCAGAGTGTGGCGATGGAGACAGCAGCAATGGGAGGCCGTACAGGGACCCATGACAGACTCTGAACTTGGCAGCAGCATGAGGAGGCGGTATATAGGGGCCCATGGCAGATTAGGGGCCTGGCAGCAGCTATGTGAGGCCCGTAATCTGCCTGCACCCTATGTCAAAAAATTAAACACACCAGCAGTGTGAAGAGACCTGAAAGTGGCACATGGCAGCAGAGTGTGGCGATGGAGACAGCAGCAATGGGAGGCCGTACAGGGACCATGACAGACTCTGGACTTGGCAGCAGCATGAGGAGGCGGTATATAGGGGCCCATGGCAGATTAGGGGCCTGGCAGCAGCTATGTGAGGCCCGTAATCTGCCTGCACCCTATGTCAAAAAATTTAACACACCAGCAGTGTGAAGAGACCTGAAAGTGGCACATGGCAGCAGAGTGTGGCGATGGAGACAGCAGCAATGGGAGGCCGTACAGGGACCATGACAGACTCTGGACTTGGCAGCAGCATGAGGAGGCGGTATATAGGGGCCCATGGCAGATTAGGGGCCTGGCAGCAGCTATGTGAGGCCCGTAATCTGCCTGTACCCTATGTCAAAAAATTAAACACACCAGCAGTGTGAAGAGACCTGAAAGTGGCACATGGCAGCAGAGTGTGGCGATGGAGACAGCAGCAATGGGAGGCCGTACAGGGACCATGACAGACTCTGGACTTGGCAGCAGCATGAGGAGGCGGTATATAGGGGCCCATGGCAGATTAGGGGCCTGGCAGCAGCTATGTGAGGCCCGTAATCTGCCTGCACCCTATGTCAAAAAATTTAACACACCAGCAGTGTGAAGAGACCTGAAAGTGGCACATGGCAGCAGAGTGTGGCGATGGAGACAGCAGCAATGGGAGGCCGTACAGGGACCATGACAGACTCTGGACTTGGCAGCAGCATGAGGAGGCGGTATATAGGGGCCCATGGCAGATTAGGGGCCTGGCAGCAGCTATGTGAGGCCCGTAATCTGCCTGCACCCTATGTCAAAAAATTTAACACACCAGCAGTGTGAAGAGACCTGAAAGTGGCACATGGCAGCAGAGTGTGGCGATGGAGACAGCAGCAATGGGAGGCCGTACAGGGACCCATGAGAGACTCTAGACTTGGCAGCAGCATGAGGAGGCGGTATATAGGGGCCCATGGCAGATTAGGGGCCTGGCAGCAGCTATGTGAGGCCCGTAATCTGCCTGCACCCTATGTCAAAAAATTTAACACACCAGCAGTGTGAAGAGACCTGAAAGTGGCACATGGCAGCAGAGTGTGGCGATGGAGACAGCAGCAATGGGAGGCCGTACAGGGACCCATGAGAGACTCTAGACTTGGCAGCAGCATGAGGAGGCGGTATATAGGGGCCCATGGCAGATTAGGGGCCTGGCAGCAGCTATGTGAGGCCCGTAATCTGCCTGCACCCTATGTCAAAAAATTTAACACACCAGCAGTGTGAAGAGACCTGAAAGTGGCACATGGCAGCAGAGTGTGGCGATGGAGACAGCAGCAATGGGAGGCCGTACAGGGACCATGACAGACTCTGGACTTGGCAGCAGCATGAGGAGGCGGTATATAGGGGCCCATGGCAGATTAGGGGCCTGGCAGCAGCTATGTGAGGCCCGTAATCTGCCTGCACCCTATGTCAAAAAATTAAACACACCAGCAGTGTGAAGAGACCTGAAAGTGGCACATGGCAGCAGAGTGTGGCGATGGAGACAGCAGCAATGGGAGGCCATACAGGGACCCATGAGAGACTCTAGACTTGGCAGCAGCATGAGGAGGCGGTATATAGGGGCCCATGGCAGATTAGGGGCCTGGCAGCAGCTATGTGAGGCCCGTAATCTGCCTGCACCCTATGTCAAAAAATTTAACACACCAGCAGTGTGTGAGGAGACCTGAAAGTGGCACATGGCAGAGTGTGGCGATGGAGACAGCAGCAATGGGAGGCCGTACAGGGACCCATGAGAGACTCTGGCACTGGCAGCAGCATGAGGAGGCGGTATATAGGGGCCTATGGCAGATTAGGGGCCTGGCAGCAGCTATGGGAGGCCCGTAATCTGCCAGCACCCTATGTCAAAAAACTGAACACACCAGCAGTGTGAGGAGACCTGAAAGTGGCACATGGCAGAGTGTGGCGATGGAGACAGCAGCAATGGGAGGCCGTACAGGGACCCATGACAGACTCTGGACCTGGCAGCAGCATGAGGAGGCGGTATATAGGGGCCTATGGCAGATTAGGGGCCCGTAATCTGCCAGCACCCTATGTCAAAAAACTGAACACACCAGTAGTGTGTGAGGAGACCTGAAAGTGGCACATGGCAGAGTGTGGCGATGGAGACAGCAGCAATGGGAGGCCGTACAGGGACCCATGAGAGACTCTGGACCTGGCAGCAGCATGAGGAGGCGGTATATAGGGGCCTATGGCAGATTAGGGGCCTGGCAGCAGCTATGGGAGGCCCGTAATCTGCCAGCACCCTATGTCAAAAAACTGAACACACCAGCAGTGTGTGAGGAGACCTGAAAGTGGCACATGGCAGAGTGTGGCGATGGAGACAGCAGCAATGGGAGGCCGTACAGGGACCCATGAGAGACTCTGGCACTGGCAGCAGCATGAGGAGGCGGTATATAGGGGCCTATGGCAGATTAGGGGCCTGGCAGCAGCTATGGGAGGCCCGTAATCTGCCAGCACCCTATGTCAAAAAATTCAACACACCAGCAGTGTGAGGAGACCTGAAAGTGGCACATGGCAGAGTGTGGCGATGGAGACAGCAGCAATGGGAGGCCGTACAGGGACCCATGACAGACTCTGGACCTGGCAGTAGCATGAGGAGGCGGTATATAGGGGCCTATGGCAGATTAGGGGCCCGTAATCTGCCAGCACCCTATGTCAAAAAACTGAACACACCAGTAGTGTGTGAGGAGACCTGAAAGTGGCACATGGCAGAGTGTGGCGATGGAGACAGCAGCAATGGGAGGCCGTACAGGGACCCATGAGAGACTCTGGACCTGGCAGCAGCATGAGGAGGCGGTATATAGGGGCCTATGGCAGATTAGGGGCCTGGCAGCAGCTATGGGAGGCCCGTAATCTGCCAGCACCCTATGTCAAAAAACTGAACACACCAGCAGTGTGTGAGGAGACCTGAAAGTGGCACATGGCAGAGTGTGGCGATGGAGACAGCAGCAATGGGAGGCCGTACAGGGACCCATGAGAGACTCTGGACCTGGCAGCAGCATGAGGAGGCGGTATATAGGGGCCTATGGCAGATTAGGGGCCTGGCAGCAGCTATAGGAGGCCCATAATCTGCCAGCACCCTATGTCAAAAAATTCAACACACCAGCAGTGTGAGGAGACCTGAAAGTGGCACATGGCATGAGACACTGTGGACCTGGCAGCAGCATGAGGAGGCGGTATATAGGGGCCCATGGCAGATTAGGGGCCTGGCAGCAGCTATGGGAGGCCCGTAATCTGCCAGCACCCTATGTCAAAAAACTGAACACACCAGCAGTGTGTGAGGAGACCTGAAAGTGGCACATGGCAGAGTGTGGCGATGGAGACAGCAGCAATGGGAGGTCTCCCATTGTCCCAACATGGCCCAAATAGTCCCAACATGGGCCCCCTGGCCACGCTTGACTTTCTGGCCACATAGTCGACATACGGCTACGTTTACTTCCTCGGGCGGCTTGACGAAATATTGCCACACCGCCGAGTAGGAAACTTTGCCCCCGATACTCCTCACTGGCTGACTGCTGCTTCCTCCGTGCACACCGGCACCACTACTGGCCGTGGTGGTAGGCTGCAGTGGAGCTGGTGCTCTACTCCGTGGCCGTTTGGCTCCACTGACACTGCTTCCACTGACACTGCTGCGACCCTGCTGCTGTCTCCTGGGCAACCCACCGACTGTTTCGCTCACTGCCAAGCTGCCACCCTCTTCTCCTGATGATGCGGAAGAAATTGCCTGATGACGACGAGGCTGCCAAGTGCGATCAACCTCCTCATCATCAAGTAGGGTCTCCGCCTCACTACTAGCCCCCTCGGCTGCGTCTGGGTCAGGAGACAGACCTGTCTCCAGACCGGCTACCGGGCCACTCTCCTCGCCACTACTTCTTCGCCTAGCTGCTGAAAAGGCGGATGTCTCCCCCCGTTCCTGACCGCCCTCTGTTAGCTCTTCCTCACTGTACAGTGGGGCTGAGCCCACAGCATGCGATACTTCGCTTGGTGAGGGAACACCAAAGGACAGGGGCAGGTAGAGGACACGTGATTTCAGTGGGCTAGGTCCCGGGCCATGCCAACTAACGTTTGTGTCTGACGTACCCACCGACCGTTGGCTGTAGGTGTCAGAGGTGACCTGGAAAGAGGAAGACGACCGAGCCAACCAATCGATAACGGCAGGGTTGTCGGTGGAGACACGACCGCTGGATGACACCGGGAGCACTGGCCTCTGGCTGCGAATAGTGCTGCCTCGACCCCTTCCTCTGCTGCCACGTCTGCTCGCTCCTAAAACATTGCCTCCTCTGCCACTCCTCTGCATGTTGTCTGACATACTATTTAATTCAACGATTATGTGTCCCTGAGTAACAATTCTGTGTCCCTGAGTAACAATTCTGTGTCTGTGCGAGTAACAATTCTGTGGCCCTAAGTAACAGTTCTGTGGCCCTCAGTAACAATTCTGTGTCTGTCCCTGAGTAACAATTCTGTGGCCCTAACTAAAGTTTCTGTGGCCCTAAGTAACAATTCTCTGGCACTCAGTAACAATTCTGTCTGTCCCTGAGTAACAATTCTGTGGCCCTAATAACGTTTCTGTGGCCCTAAGTAACAATTATCTGGCACTCAGTAACAATTCTGTCTGTCCCTGAGTAACAATTCTCTGGCACTCAGTAACAATTCTGTCTGTCCCTGAGTAACAATTCTCTGGCACTCAGTAACAATTCTGTCTGTCCCTGAGTATGAATTCTGTGGCCCTGAGTAACAATTCTGTGTCTGCGCGAGTAACAATTCTGTGTCTGTGCAAGTAACAATTTTGTGTCTGTGCGAGTAACAATTCTCTGGCACTCAGTAACAATTCTGTCTGTCCCTGAGTAACAATTCTCTGGCACTCAGTAACAATTCTGTCTGTCCCTGAGTAACAATTCTCTGGCACTCAGTAACAATTCTGTCTGTCCCTGAGTAACAATTCTCTGGCACTCAGTAACAATTCTGTCTGTCCCTGAGTAACAATTCTCTGGCGCTCAGTAACAATTCTGTCTGTCCCTGAGTATGAATTCTGTGGCCCTGAGTAACAATTCTGTGTCTGTGCGAGTAACAATTCTGTGTCTGTGCAAGTAACAATTTTGTGTCTGTGCGAGTAACAATTCTCTGGCACTCAGTAACAATTCTGTCTGTCCCTGAGTAACAATTCTCTGGCACTCAGTAACAATTCTGTCTGTCCCTGAGTAACAATTCTCTGGCACTCAGTAACAATTCTGTCTGTCCCTGAGTAACAATTCTCTGGCACTCAGTAACAATTCTGTCTGTCCCTGAGTATGAATTCTGTGGCCCTGAGTAACAATTCTGTGTCTGCGCGAGTAACAATTCTGTGTCTGTGCAAGTAACAATTTTGTGTCTGTGCGAGTAACAATTCTCTGGCACTCAGTAACAATTCTGTCTGTCCCTGAGTAACAATTCTCTGGCACTCAGTAACAATTCTGTCTGTCCCTGAGTAACAATTCTCTGGCACTCAGTAACAATTCTGTCTGTCCCTGAGTAACAATTCTCTGGCACTCAGTAACAATTCTGTCTGTCCCTGAGTAACAATTCTCTGGCGCTCAGTAACAATTCTGTCTGTCCCTGAGTATGAATTCTGTGGCCCTGAGTAACAATTCTGTGTCTGTGCGAGTAACAATTCTGTGTCTGTGCAAGTAACAATTTTGTGTCTGTGCGAGTAACAATTCTCTGGCACTCAGTAACAATTCTGTCTGTCCCTGAGTAACAATTCTCTGGCACTCAGTAACAATTCTGTCTGTCCCTGAGTAACAATTCTCTGGCACTCAGTAACAATTCTGTCTGTCCCTGAGTAACAATTCTCTGGCACTCAGTAACAATTCTGTCTGTCCCTGAGTATGAATTCTGTGGCCCTGAGTAACAATTCTGTGTCTGCGCGAGTAACAATTCTGTGTCTGTGCAAGTAACAATTTTGTGTCTGTGCGAGTAACAATTCTCTGGCACTCAGTAACAATTCTGTCTGTCCCTGAGTAACAATTCTCTGGCACTCAGTAACAATTCTGTCTGTCCCTGAGTAACAATTCTCTGGCACTCAGTAACAATTCTGTCTGTCCCTGAGTATGAATTCTGTGGCCCTGAGTAACAATTCTGTGTCTGCGCGAGTAACAATTCTGTGTCTGTGCAAGTAACAATTTTGTGTCTGTGCGAGTAACAATTCTCTGGCACTCAGTAACAATTCTGTCTGTCCCTGAGTAACAATTCTCTGGCACTCAGTAACAATTCTGTCTGTCCCTGAGTAACAATTCTCTGGCACTCAGTAACAATTCTGTCTGTCCCTGAGTATGAATTCTGTGGCCCTGAGTAACAATTCTGTGTCTGCGCGAGTAACAATTCTGTGTCTGTGCAAGTAACAATTTTGTGTCTGTGCGAGTAACAATTCTCTGGCACTCAGTAACAATTCTGTCTGTCCCTGAGTAACAATTCTCTGGCACTCAGTAACAATTCTGTCTGTCCCTGAGTAACAATTCTCTGGCACTCAGTAACAATTCTGTCTGTCCCTGAGTAACAATTCTCTGGCACTCAGTAACAATTCTGTCTGTCCCTGAGTAACAATTCTCTGGCACTCAGTAACAATTCTGTCTGTCCCTGAGTAACAATTCTCTGGCACTCAGTAACAATTCTGTCTGTCCCTGAGTAACAATTCTCTGGCACTCAGTAACAATTCTGTCTGTCCCTGAGTAACAATTCTCTGGCACTCAGTAACAATTCTGTCTATCCCTGAGTATGAATTCTGTGGCCCTGAGTAACAATTCTGTGTCTGTGCGAGTAACAATTCTGTGTCTGTGCAAGTAACAATTTTGTGTCTGTGCGAGTAACAATTCTCTGGCACTCAGTAACAATTCTGTCTGTCCCTGAGTAACAATTCTCTGGCACTCAGTAACAATTCTGTCTGTCCCTGAGTAACAATTCTCTGGCACTCAGTAACAATTCTGTCTGTCCCTGAGTATGAATTCTGTGGCCCTGAGTAACAATTCTGTGTCTGTGCGAGTAACAATTCTGTGTCTGTGCAAGTAACAATTTTGTGTCTGTGCGAGTAACAATTCTCTGGCACTCAGTAACAATTCTGTCTGTCCCTGAGTAACAATTCTCTGGCACTCAGTAACAATTCTGTCTGTCCCTGAGTAACAATTCTCTGGCACTCAGTAACAATTCTGTCTGTCCCTGAGTATGAATTCTGTGGCCCTGAGTAACAATTCTGTGTCTGTGCGAGTAACAATTCTGTGTCTGTGCAAGTAACAATTTTGTGTCTGTGCGAGTAACAATTCTCTGGCACTCAGTAACAATTCTGTCTGTCCCTGAGTAACAATTCTCTGGCACTCAGTAACAATTCTGTCTGTCCCTGAGTAACAATTCTCTGGCACTCAGTAACAATTCTGTCTGTCCCTGAGTATGAATTCTGTGGCCCTGAGTAACAATTCTGTGTCTGTGCGAGTAACAATTCTGTGTCTGTGCAAGTAACAATTTTGTGTCTGTGCGAGTAACAATTCTCTGGCACTCAGTAACAATTCTGTCTGTCCCTGAGTAACAATTCTCTGGCACTCAGTAACAATTCTGTCTGTCCCTGAGTAACAATTCTCTGGCACTCAGTAACAATTCTGTCTGTCCCTGAGTATGAATTCTGTGGCCCTGAGTAACAATTCTGTGTCTGTGCGAGTAACAATTCTGTGTCTGTGCAAGTAACAATTTTGTGTCTGTGCGAGTAACAATTCTCTGGCACTCAGTAACAATTCTGTCTGTCCCTGAGTAACAATTCTCTGGCACTCAGTAACAATTCTGTCTGTCCCTGAGTAACAATTCTCTGGCACTCAGTAACAATTCTGTCTGTCCCTGAGTAACAATTCTCTGGCACTCAGTAACAATTCTGTCTGTCCCTGAGTAACAATTCTCTGGCGCTCAGTAACAATTCTGTCTGTCCCTGAGTATGAATTCTGTGGCCCTGAGTAACAATTCTGTGTCTGTGCGAGTAACAATTCTGTGTCTGTGCAAGTAACAATTTTGTGTCTGTGCGAGTAACAATTCTCTGGCACTCAGTAACAATTCTGTCTGTCCCTGAGTAACAATTCTCTGGCACTCAGTAACAATTCTGTCTGTCCCTGAGTAACAATTCTCTGGCACTCAGTAACAATTCTGTCTGTCCCTGAGTATGAATTCTGTGGCCCTGAGTAACAATTCTGTGTCTGCGCGAGTAACAATTCTGTGTCTGTGCAAGTAACAATTTTGTGTCTGTGCGAGTAACAATTCTCTGGCACTCAGTAACAATTCTGTCTGTCCCTGAGTAACAATTCTCTGGCACTCAGTAACAATTCTGTCTGTCCCTGAGTAACAATTCTCTGGCACTCAGTAACAATTCTGTCTGTCCCTGAGTAACAATTCTCTGGCACTCAGTAACAATTCTGTCTGTCCCTGAGTAACAATTCTCTGGCACTCAGTAACAATTCTGTCTGTCCCTGAGTAACAATTCTCTGGCACTCAGTAACAATTCTGTCTGTCCCTGAGTAACAATTCTCTGGCACTCAGTAACAATTCTGTCTGTCCCTGAGTAACAATTCTGTCTGTCCCTGAGAATGAATTCTGTGGCCCTGAGTAAGAATTCTCTGGCACTCAGTAACAATTCTGTCTGTCCCTGAGTAACAATTCTCTGGCACTCAGTAACAATTCTGTCTGTCCCTGAGTAAAAATTCTGTGGCCCTAATAACGTTTCTGTGGCCCTAAGTAACAATTCTCTGGCACTGAGTAACAATTCTGTCTGTCCCTGAGTATGAATTCTGTGGCCCTAACTAGCGTTTCTTTGTCCCTAAATAACGATTCTGTGGCCCTCATTAACAAGTCTGTGTCCCTGAGTAATGGTTCTCTGTCCCTAAGTAACTTCTCTCTGTCCCCAATTCTCGTTTCTGTGGCCCTAACTCTGTCCCTGTCCCTAGTACAGAGCGGTCTGCCTCTGTTCAATGACTGCAGGCAAATGAAGATTTCCAAAATGGCCGCTATATATACCTCGACCATTACACAGTGCTGGCTGGCTGGCTGCTGATTGGCTGATGCGATCACATGTCGTTGAGGAATGCATTATGGGGCAGCGCGCCTTGTCTGCGCGCCTTCCCCGACATCCCCGCTCCGTCGCCGCACATGTCAGCCGCCATTTTCGGAAAAATTTCGATTCGCGCGTCCGAATTAGGCTGTTTTTCGGATTCGGCACGAATCGAAATTTTTCCGATATTCGACTCGAATTCCACTTCGGATACTTCGATTCGCTCATCTCTAATTATTATTATTATACAGGATTCATATTATTATTATTATTATTATTATTATTATTATACAGGATTTATGGCGCCAACAGTGTGCTCAGCGATGTACAACATAATGGGAGACAATACAGCAACAATACAGATCAATACAAGAGGGATAGGAGGGCCCTGATCCTGGGAGCTTACAATCTAAGAACTTTACTTTTTTACAAAAAAAATTACTTTTTTATGTGTTAAAAAAATCTGAAGAACATATTTTAAAAAAATATATTTGTTAAAGTATATTTGTCATATATTTTGTACTATATAAAAAATGAATTTCAACATGCAGTATATATATATATACTGCATGTTGAAATGAGTTTTTTATATAGTACAAAATATATGAAAAATATTTTTAAAAATACATTTTCAAATATACTGTATGTCTTTAAAAATACAAATCTGCATTTCCAAATATATGTAAACATATTTGTTAAAATTACTTTTGTATGTGTTAAAAAAAAACTGCAGAAGATATTTAATAAAAAAAAATTTTTTTAAATATTTTTCATATATTTTGTATCATATATGTGTGACTCCAGTCACCATGTGTGACTGGAGGGACTGTAACCCCCCCACCATGTGTGACTGGAGGGACTGTAACCCCCCCACCATGTGTGACTGGAGGGACTGTAACCCCCCCACCATGTGTGACTGGAGGGACTGTGACCCCCCCACCATGTGTGACTGGAGGGACTGTGACCCCCCACCATGTGTGACTGGAGGGACTGTAACCCCCCCACCATGTGTGACTGGAGGAACTGTAACCCCCCCACCATGTGTGACTGGAGGGACTGTGACCCCCCACCATGTGTGACTGGAGGGACTGTGACCCCCCACCATGTGTGACTGGAGGGACTGTAACCCCCCCACCATGTGTGACTGGAGGGACTGTAACCCCCCCACCATGTGTGACTGGAGGGACTGTGACCCCCCACCATGTGTGACTGGAGGGACTGTAACCCCCCCACCATGTGTGACTGGAGGGACTGTGACCCCCCCACCATGTGTGACTGGAGGGACTGTGACCCCCCCACCATGTGTGACTGGAGGGACTGTGACCCCCCACCATGTGTGACTGGAGGGACTGTAACCCCCCCACCATGTGTGACTGGAGGGACTGTAACCCCCCCACCATGTGTGACTGGAGGGACTGTGACCCCCCACCATGTGTGACTGGAGGGACTGTGACCCCCCACCATGTGTGACTGGAGGGACTGTAACCCCCCCACCATGTGTGACTGGAGGGACTGTAACCCCCCCACCATGTGTGACTGGAGGGACTGTAACCCCCCCACCATGTGTGACTGGAGGGACTGTGACCCCCCCACCATGTGTGACTGGAGGGACTGTGACCCCCCCACCATGTGTGACTGGAGGGACTGTGACCCCCCACCATGTGTGACTGGAGGGACTGTAACCCCCCCACCATGTGTGACTGGAGGGACTGTAACCCCCCCACCATGTGTGACTGGAGGGACTGTGACCCCCCACCATGTGTGACTGGAGGGACTGTGACCCCCCACCATGTGTGACTGGAGGGACTGTAACCCCCCCACCATGTGTGACTGGAGGGACTGTAACCCCCCCACCATGTGTGACTGGAGGGACTGTAACCCCCCCACCATGTGTGACTGGAGGGACTGTGACCCCCCACCATGTGTGACTGGAGGGACTGTAACCCCCCCACCATGTGTGACTGGAGGGACTGTGACCCCCCACCATGTGTGACTGGAGGGACTGTGACCCCCCACCATGTGTGACTGGAGGGACTGTGACCCCCCCACCATGTGTGACTGGAGGGAGGAAGGCCGAGAGGAGGAGGAAGGCCGGGAGGAGGAGGAAGGCCGAGAGGAGGAGGAAGGCCGGGAGGAGAAGGAAGGCCGAGAGGAGGAGGAAGGCCGGGAGGAGGAGGAAGGCCGAGAGGAGGAGGAAGGTCCCAGACCGGCAGTGGTGGTTGAGAACCTTTGGATTAGACAACAGACGCGTTTTGACGGTTCTGTGGGGCCCCCTTCATCAGGACTACTGAGGGGCCCCAACAAATACGTTACACAACCGAGCGAACGTCAGGAAACTCACTAAATTCTCCGCTGAACAAACTTTATTTTTTTCTTCCAAACTCCGCGGAATGAATTTCCATCCCGACATGTGAAGCCGACTGCGGCGCCCGGAATCCACAGATACAAATCTTTATTAATCCGGACATAATTACAAGGGAGTGCAGATTCCATTCCATGGAAAATTGATTGTTCTCACTAGTTTGTCAGGGTGAGCTGTGCGCCAGGATGACTGCGCCTCTCTCAGCGACATCGACTTCCTGCGATTCCATGCACAACCACGTTCCTTCCAACGCATTGTATGCAAATCGCAGAGGAGCGCCGCCTGAAACCCCGCATGACACGCTGCATGACATCCCACCTGACACCCCGCCTGACACCCCGCCTGACACGCCGCCTGACACCCCTCATGACACGCCGCCTGACACTCCGCATGACACGCTGCATGACATCCCACCTGACACCCCGCATGACACGCCGTCTGACATCCCGCCTGACACGCCGCCTGACACCCCTCATGACACGCCGCCTGACACCCCGCATGACACGCCGCCTGACACCCCTCATGACACACCACCTGACACCCCGCCTGACACGCCGCCTGACACCCCGCCTGACACGCCGCCTGACACCCCTCATGACACGCCGCCTGACACCCCGCATGACACGCTGCATGACATCCCACCTGACACCCCGCCTGACACGCCGCCTGACACCCCGCCTGACACGCCGCCTGACACCCCTCATGACACGCCGCCTGACACTCCGCATGACACGCTGCATGACATCCCACCTGACACCCCACATGACATGCCGCCTGACATCCCGCCTGACACCCCTCATGACACGCCGCCTGACACCCCGCATGACACGCCGCCTGACACCCCTCATGACACACCACCTGACACCCCGCCTGACACGCCGCCTGACACCCCGCCTGACACGCCGCCTTACACCCCACCTGACACCCCGCCTGACACCCCGCATGACACGCTGCATGACATCCCACCTGACACCCCGCCTGACACACCGCCTGACACCCCGCCTGACACGCCGCCTGACACCCCTCATGACACGCCGCCTGACACTCCGCATGACACGCTGCATGACATCCCACCTGACACCCCGCATGACACGCCGCCTGACATCCCGCCTGACACGCCGCCTGACACCCCTCATGACACGCCGCCTGACACCCCGCATGACACGCCGCCTGACACCCCTCATGACACACCACCTGACACCCCGCCTGACACGCCGCCGGACACCCCGCCTGACACGCCGCCTGACACCCCTCATGACACGCCGCCTGACACCCCGCATGACACGCTGCATGACATCCCACCTGACACCCCGCCTGACACGCCGCCTGACACCCCGCCTGACACGCCGCCTGACACCCCTCATGACACGCCGCCTGACACCCCGCATGACACGCTGCATGACATCCCACCTGACGCCCTGCCTGACACCCCTCATGACACGCCGCCTGACACCCCGCATGACACGCTGCATGACATCCCACCTGACACCCCGCCTGACACCCCTCATGACACGCCGCCTGACACCCCGCATGACACGCCGCCTGACATCCCGCCTGACACCCCTCATGACACACCACCTGACACCCCGCATGACACGCCGCCTGACATCCCGCATGACACACCGCATGACACGCCGCCTGACACCCCGCCTGACACGCTGCATGACACGCCGCCTGACACCCCGCCTGACACGCTGCATGACACGCCTCCTGACACCCCGCCTGACACGCTGCATGACACGCCTCCTGACACCCCACCTGACACTCTGCCTGACACCCCGCATTACCCCCCGCCTGACACCCCACCTGACACTCTGCCTGACACCCCGCATTACCCCCCGCCTGACACCGCGCCTGACACCCCGCCTGAAACCCCGCATGACACGCTGCATGACATCCCACCTGACGCCCTGCCTGACACCCCTCATGACACGCCGCCTGACACCCCACATGACACGCTGCATGATATCCCACCTGACACCCCGCCTGACACCCCTCATGACACGCCGCCTGACACCCCGCATGACACGCCGCCTGACATCCCGCTTGACACCCCTCATGACACACCACCTGACACCCCGCATGACACGCCGCCTGACATCCCGCATGACACGCCGCCTGACACCCCGCCTGACACGCTGCATGACACGCCGCCTGACACCCCGCCTGACACGCTGCATGACACGCCTCCTGACACCCCGCCTGACACGCTGCATGACACGCCTCCTGACACCCCACCTGACACTCTGCCTGACACCCCGCATTACCCCCCGCCTGACACCCCGCCTGACACCCCACCTGACACTCTGCCTGACACCCCGCATTACCCCCCGCCTGACACCCCACATGACACGCCTCCTGACACTCTGCCTGGCAATCCGCCTGACACTATATCCATATCTGACAAGACACGCCCCCTCCCCTTATATACAGATTACTGATCCAGCACTGCTTCCTCCTCCACTATTTCAGTGCTGCTGATCTCCTGCAGCCTCTTTGCAGCCATTTCCTGCCTGCATGCTATATCTCAGGGTGGGTCTCCAGATAGAGACACCAGTGGACAATGCCTGCTTGATGTGCGTAGAGACATGTAGTCGCCTTCTGAAGCCTGCATGACAGGGTGACAACACAGGAGCACAATCGGGGGACAGGGACACAGCGTTGTCACCCTATAACAGGAAGTGCCTGAACAAGGACCTCCAGCAATTATTTTGATGCAAGCTCCAGATTTTCAAATATTGGAAATGATATTAATATATGAGATTTAGGGGTCCGGGTGACATCATCAGTGGGCGGTCCTCCGGTCACGCAGCGTCTCTCAGACACGCAGAACCTGCGACTCTCAGCCAGGCGTGGCCCGCAGTGACCCGTCAGCTGGGACTGAAGTCATCACGACTCGCAGAGACCCATCAGCTGGGACTGAAGTCATCGCGACTCGCAGAGACCCGTCAGCTGGGACTGAAGTCATCGCGGTCCGCAGAGACCCGTCAGCTGGGACTGAAGTCATCGCGACCCGCAGAGACCCTTCAGCTGGGACTGAAGTCATCGCGGTCCGCAGAGACCCTTCAGCTGGGACTGAAGTCATTGCGGTCCGCAGAGACCCGTCAGCTGGGACTGAAGTCATCGCGACCCGCAGAGACCCGTCAGCTGGGACTGAAGTCATCGCGGTCCGCAGAGACCCGTCAGCTGGGACTGAAGTCATCCCGGCCCGCAGAGACCCGTCAGCTGGGACTGAAGTCATCGCGGCCCGCAGAGACCCGTCAGCTGGGACTGAAGTCATCGCGGCCCGCAGACACCCGTCAGCTGGGATTGAAGTCTTTGCAGTCCGCAGAGACCCGTCAGCTGGGATTGAAGTCATCGCAGTCCGCAGGGACCCGTCAGCTGGGATTGAAGTCACCGCGGTCCGCAGAGACCCGTCAGCTGGGATTGAAGTCATCGCGGTCCGCAGAGACCCGTCAGCTGGGATTGAAGTCATCGCGGTCCGCAGAGACCCGTCAGCTGGGATTGAAGTCATCGCGGTCCGCAGAGACCCGTCAGCTGGGATTGAAGTCATAGCGGTCCGCAGAGACCCGTCAGCTGGGATTGACGTCATCGCGGCCCGCAGAGACCCGTCAGCTGGGACTGAAGTCATCGTGGCACGCAGAGACCCGTCAGCTGGGATTGACGTCATCGCGGTCCTCAGAGACCCGTCAGCTGGGATTGAAGTCATCGCGGTCCGCAGAGACCCGTCAGCTGGGACTGAAGTCATCGCGATCCGCAGAGACCCGTCATCTGGGATTGAAGTCATCGTGGTTTGCAGAGACACGTCAGCTGGGATTGAAGTCATCGCGGTTCGCAGAGACCCGTCACCTGGGACTGAAGTCATCGTGGCCCGCAGAGACCCGTCAGCTGGAACTGAAGTCATCGTGGTCCGCAGAGACCCGTCAGCTGGGATTGAAGTCATCGCGGTCCGCAGAGACCCGTCAGCTGGGATTGAAGTCATCGCGGTCCGCAGAGACCCGTCAGCTGGGATTGAAGTCATCGCGGTCCGCAGAGACCCGTCAGCTGGGATTGAAGTCATAGCGGTCTGCAGAGACCCGTCAGCTGGGATTGACATCATCACGGCCCGCAGAGACCCGTCAGCTGGGACTGAAGTCATCGTGGCACACAGAGACCCGTCAGCTGGGATTGACGTCATCGTGGTCCTCAGAGACCCGTCAGCTGGGATTGAAGTCATCGCGGTCCGCAGAGACCCGTCAGCTGGGACTGAAGTCATCGCGATCCGCAGAGACCCGTCAGCTGGGATTGAAGTCATCGCGGTTCGCAGAGACCCGTCAGCTGGGACTGTGAAGTCATCGTGGCCCGCAGAGACCCGTCAGCTGGGACTGAAGTCATCATAGTCCGCAGAGACCCATCAGCTGGGATTGAAGTCATCGCGGTCCGCAGAGACCCGTCAGCTGGGATTGAAGTCATCGTGGCCCGCAGAGACCCGTCAGCTGGGATTGAAGTCTTTGCGGTCCGCAGAGACCCGTCAGCTGGGATTGAAGTCATCGCGGACCGCAGAGACCCGTCAGCTGGGATTGAAGTCATCGCGGTCCGCAGAGACCCCTCAGCTGGGATTGAAGTCATCGTGGCCCGCAGAGACCCGTCAGCTGGGATTGAAGTCATCGCGGTACGCAGAGACCCGTCAGCTGGGATTGACATCATTCATCACGGCCCGCAGAGACCCGTCAGCTGGGACTGAAGTCATCGTGGCACGCAGAGACCCGTCAGCTGGGATTGACGTCATCGTGGTCCTCAGAGACCCGTCAGCTGGGATTGAAGTCATTGCGGTCTGCAGAGACCCGTCAGCTGGGACTGAAGTCATTGCGATCCGCAGAGACCCGTCAGCTGGGATTGAAGTCATCGCAGTTCGCAGAGACCCGTCAGCTGGGATTGAAGTCATAGCGGTCCGCAGAGATTCGTCAGCTGGGATTGAAGTCATCGCGGTCCGCAGAGACCCGTCAGCTGGGACTGAAGTCATCGCGATCCGCAGAGACCCGTCAGCTGGGATTGAAGTCATCGCGGTTCGCAGAGACCCGTCAGCTGGGACTGTGAAGTCATCGTGGCCCGCAGAGACCCGTCAGCTGGGACTGAAGTCATCATAGTCCGCAGAGACCCATCAGCTGGGATTGAAGTCTTTGCGGTCCGCAGAGACCCGTCAGCTGGGATTGAAGTCATCGCGGTCCGCAGAGACCCGTCAGCTGGGATTGAAGTCATCGTGGCCCGCAGAGACCCGTCAGCTGGGATTGAAGTCTTTGCGGTCCGCAGAGACCCGTCAGCTGGGATTGAAGTCATCGCGGTCCGCAGAGACCCCTCAGCTGGGATTGAAGTCATCGTGGCCCGCAGAGACCCGTCAGCTGGGATTGAAGTCATCGCGGTACGCAGAGACCCGTCAGCTGGGATTGACATCATTCATCACGGCCCGCAGAGACCCGTCAGCTGGGACTGAAGTCATCGTGGCACGCAGAGACCCGTCAGCTGGGATTGACGTCATCGTGGTCCTCAGAGACCCGTCAGCTGGGATTGAAGTCATTGCGGTCTGCAGAGACCCGTCAGCTGGGACTGAAGTCATCGCGATCCGCAGAGACCCGTCAGCTGGGATTGAAGTCATCGCAGTTCGCAGAGACCCGTCAGCTGGGATTGAAGTCATAGCGGTCCGCAGAGATTCGTCAGCTGGGATTGAAGTCATCGCGGTCCGCAGAGACCCGTCAGCTGGGACTGAAGTCATCGCGATCCGCAGAGACCCGTCAGCTGGGATTGAAGTCATCGCGGTTCGCAGAGACCCGTCAGCTGGGACTGTGAAGTCATCGTGGCCCGCAGAGACCCGTCAGCTGGGACTGAAGTCATCATAGTCCGCAGAGACCCATCAGCTGGGATTGAAGTCTTTGCGGTCCGCAGAGACCCGTCAGCTGGGATTGAAGTCATCGCGGTCCGCAGAGACCCGTCAGCTGGGATTGAAGTCATCGTGGCCCGCAGAGACCCGTCAGCTGGGATTGAAGTCTTTGCGGTCCGCAGAGACCCGTCAGCTGGGATTGAAGTCATCGCGGACCGCAGAGACCCGTCAGCTGGGATTGAAGTCATCGCGGTCCGCAGAGACCCCTCAGCTGGGATTGAAGTCATCGTGGCCCGCAGAGACCCGTCAGCTGGGATTGAAGTCATCGCGGTACGCAGAGACCCGTCAGCTGGGATTGACATCATCACGGTCCGCAGAGACCCGTCAGCTGGGATTGAAGTCATCGCGGACCGCAGAGACCCGTCAGCTGGGATTGAAGTCATCGTGGTCCGCAGAGACCCGTCAGCTGGGACTGAAGTCATCGTGGCACGCAGAGACCCGTCAGCTGGGATTGACGTCATCGTGGTCCTCAGAGACCCGTCAGCTGGGATTGAAGTCATTGCGGTCTGCAGAGACCCGTCAGCTGGGACTGAAGTCATCGCGATCCGCAGAGACCCGTCAGCTGGGATTGAAGTCATCGCAGTTCGCAGAGACCCGTCAGCTGGGACTGTGAAGTCATCATGGTCCGAAGAGACCCGTCAGCTGGGATTGAAGTCATAGCGGTCCGCAGAGATTCGTCAGCTGGGATTGAAGTCATCGCGGTCCGCAGAGACCCATCAGCTGGGATTGAAGTCTTTGCGGTCCGCAGAGACCCGTCAGCTGGGATTGAAGTCATCGCGGTCCACAGAGACCCGTCAGCTGGGATTGAAGTCATCGCGGTCCGCAGAGACCCGTCAGCTGGGATTGAAGTCATCGCGGCCCGCAGAGACCCGTCAGCTGGGATTGAAGTCATAGCGGTCCGCAGAGATTCGTCAGCTGGGATTGAAGTCATAGCGGTCCGCAGAGACCCGTCAGCTGGAATTGACGTCATCGCGGTCCGCAGAGACCCGTCAGCTGGGACTGAAGTCATCGTGGCACACAGAGACCCGTCAGCTGGGATTGACGTCATCGCGGTCCTCAGAGACCCGTCAGCTGGGATTGAAGTCATCGCGGTCCGCAGAGACCCGTCAGCTGGGACTGAAGTCATCGCGATCCGCAGAGACCCGTCAGCTGGGATTGAAGTCATCGCGGTTCGCAGAGACCCGTCAGCTGGGACTGTGAAGTCATCATGGTCCGAAGAGACCCGTCAGCTGGGATTGAAGTCATAGCGGTCCGCAGAGATTCGTCAGCTGGGATTGAAGTCATCGCGGTCCACAGAGACCCGTCAGCTGGGATTGAAGTCATCGCGGTCCGCAGAGACCCGTCAGCTGGAATTGAAGTCATCGCGGTCCGCAGAGACCCGTCAGCTGGGATTGAAGTCATCGCGGTCCGCAGAGACCCGTCAGCTGGGATTGAAGTCATCGCGGTCCGCAGAGACCCGTCAGCTGGAATTGAAGTCATCGCGGTCTGCAGAGACCATCAGCTGGAATTGAAGTCATCGTGGTCTGCAGAGACCCATCAGCTGGGATTGAAGTCATCGCGGTCCGCAGAGACCCGTCAGCTGGGATTGATGTCATCGCGGTCCGCAGAGACCCGTCAGCTGGAATTGAAGTCATCGCGGTCCGCAGAGACCCGTCAGCTGGGATTGAAGTCATCGCGGTCCGCAGAGACCCGTCAGCTGGGATTGAAGTCATCGCGGTCCGCAGAGACCCGTCAGCTGGAATTGAAGTCATTGCGGCCCTGCCAGGGGCATTGTGGGTAAACGACGTCAAGAGTGGAACACATCAGCTGGCGGTGGGTTGGATGGCGGCCATTGTAATTCAGCGGCGAGGAAGGCGGTGATAGGTGGAGGGAGATAAGGCCGCGGGCAGAATTGATGGTCGCAGTCATGGCGTCCGCGTTATAAATGGTGCAATACTGAAAACGTCCGCCGGCCTAATGCAGCCCATTCCTCAGGGAGGGGGGCGGGAATGGCGCTCGGCGCTCCGCGCTCTCATCATCGCCTGCCTTTGTTCAAACAACCGCCATCATTTCAGCCTGACACCGACCTCCGCCATCTCCCCCCAGATCCCCGCTATTTGTTCTGTTCTCAGCAGGGGCAGCGTTGGGGAGACCACGCCCTCAATGGGCAGCGAGCCGCGCCGCAACGACACCGTCCGTGACACCCAACTCCGGGGACAGCAAATACCGTCCGTGACACCCAACTCCAGGGACAGCAAATACCGTCCGTGACACCCAACTCCGGGGACAGCAAATACCGTCCGTGACACCCAACTCCGGGGACAGCAAATACCGTCCGTGACACCCAACTCCGGGGACAGCAAATACCGTCCGTGACACCCAACTCCGGGGACAGCAAATACCGTCCGTGACACCCAACTCCGGGGACAGCAAATACCGTCCGTGACACCCAACTCCGGGGACAGCAAATACCGTCCGTGACACCCAACTCCGGGGACAGCAAATACCGTCCGTGACACCCAACTCCGGGGACAGCAAATACCGTCCGTGACACCCAACTCCGGGGACAGCAAATACTGTCCGTGACACCCCATCACATCAAAGGTCCCCCCCATCACATCAAAGGTCCCCCTCATCACATCAGAGGTCCCCCTCCCCATCACATCAGAGGTCCCCCATCACATCAGAGTCCCCCATCACATCAGAGGTCCCCTCCATCACATCAGAGTCCCCCATAACATCAGAGGTCCCCCCATCACATCAAAGGTCCCCCCCATCACATCAGAGGTCCCCCCCATCACATCAGAGGTCCCCCCCATCACATCAGAGTCCCCCATCACATCAAAGGTCCCCCCCATCACATTAGAGGTCCCCCCCCATCACATCAGAGGTCCTCCCCCCCATCACATCAGAGGTCCCCCATCACATTAGAGGTCCCCCCCCATCACATCAGAGGTCCTCCCCCCCATCACATCAGAGGTCCCCCCATCACATCAGAGTCCCCCATCACATCAGAGTCCCCCATAACATCAGAGGTCCCCCCCATTACATCAGAGGTCCCCCCATCACATCAGAGTCCCCCATAAAATCGGAGGTCCTCCCATTACATCAGAGGTCCCCCCATCACATCAGAGTCCCCCCCATCACATCAGAGGTCCCCCATCACATCAGAAGCCCCCATCATTCAGAGTCCCCACATTACATCAGAGGTTCCCCATCACATTAGAGTCCCCCCATCACATCAGAGAACCCTCAAGACATCAGAGTCTCCCCATCAAATCGGACCCCCCCCCAACATTACATCAAAGTCCCCCCTTCACATCAGAGGTCCCCCCATAACATCGGAGGTCCCTCCTATCAAATCAGAGACCCCCATCACATCAGGGGTCCTCCATATCACATCAAAGTCCTTCCATTACATCAGAGATCCCCCATTACATCAGAGGTTCCCCATCAATTCAGAGACCCCGCATCACATCAGAGGTTTCCTCCATCACATCAGAGTCCCCCCTTCACATTAGAGCCCCCCCGTCACCTTAGAGGCCCCCCATCACATCAGAGCCCCCCCTCCATCACTTCAGAGGATCCCCCCATCACATTACATCAGAGTCCCCCCTTCACATCAGAGATCTCCCATCACCTCAGAGGTTTCCTCCATCACATCAGAGTCCCCCCTTCACATTAGAGCCCCCCCGTCACCTCAGAGGCCCCCCATCACATCAGAGCCCCCCCTCCATCACTTCAGAGGATCCCCCCATCACATTACATCAGAGTCCCCCCTTCACATCAGAGATCCCCCATCACATCAGAGGTTTCCTCCATCACATCAAACCTGACTATTACATTAGAGTCCCGTGGTGGAGGGGGGGGGGCGGAGGAGGTCTGGAGCTGGTGGTCTTCCATCCTCCCTGATTGGTGGAGGTGGTCCTGCAGACCCCCCTCCCTGGATCAGAGTCATGTGAGCAAACCAGCCGCCATCTCCCCGGCAGTGAATGATGCTGCGTGTCCTGGAGCGTCATTGGTTGTTATGGTGCTGGCAGTGAGCTCCCTCCCCTCCCACCATGGCCAATCATGACCCAGATCCAAGTCCTGCGCTCCCGATCCCCCGGGGACCCCAGACTTCACCCAGGTCCTGCGCTCCCGATCCCCCAGGGACCCCAGACTTCACCCAGGTCCTGCGCTCCCGATCCCCCGGGGACCCCAGACTGCACCCAGGTCCTGCGCTCCCGATCCCCCGGGGACCCCAGACGGCACTCAGGTCCTGCGCTCCCGATCCCCCGGGGACCCCAGACGGCACCCAGGTCCTGCGCTCCCGATCCCCCGGGGACCCCAGACGGCACCCAGGTCCTGCGCTCCCGATCCCCCGGGGACCCCAGACGGCACTCAGG
>NW_028319015.1:0-119576 GCF_062004578.1 Staurois parvus
TGTAGTACAATTACACATTATTACTGTATGGGGTGACATATACTGTAGTGTAGTACAATCACACATTATTACTCTATGGGGGTGACATATACCGTAGTGTAGTACAATCACACATTATTACTGTATGGGGCGACATATACCGTAGTGTAGTACAATCACATTATTACTGTATGGGGTGACATATACCGTAGTGTAGTACAATCACATTATTACTGTATGGGGGTGACATATACTGTAGTGTAGTACAATCACACATTATTACTGTATGGGGTGACATATACCGTAGTGTAGTACAATCACACATTATTACTGTATGGGGGGTGACATATACTGTAGTGTTGTACAATCACACATTATTACTGTATGGGGGTGACATATACCGTAGTGTAGTACAATCACACATTATTACTCTATGGGGTGACATATACCGTAGTGTTGTACAATCACACATTATTACTGTATGGGGGTGACATATACTGTAGTGTAGTACAATCACATTATTACTGTATGGGGCTGACATATACCGTAGTGTAGTACAATCACACATTATTACTGTATGGGGGTGACATATACTGTAGCGTAGTACAATCACACATTATTACTGTATGGGGGTGACATATACCGTAGTGTTGGGGTTCAATCTTCCAGTATCAGAGATGTAATGACAAGGAAGGACCATCCATACCCCCCACCCTGTGTAATAATAATCAGTTTACATGGGGAGGGAAATGTCTTATACTGATACCCCCGTTATATCAGAAGTCCCCCTCCTTTCTCGCCCCTCCCCCCATATTCCCTTTTCCCCATATTGTGTGATCAATAATTAGAATCAATCTGTATAGGAAATGAAATCTCTGATGCCAATACCCCCATCACTCTAGAGGTCCCCCCATCACCTTAGTGGTCTCCCCATCACCTTAGTGGTCCCCCCATCACCTTAGTGGTCCCCCCATCACATAAGGAGTCCATTGATCACAGAAGAGGGCCCCATATCAGTCTTCCATTCACATAACAGGTCCTCCATCACATTGGAGGTCTCTCATCACATCATAGCCCCCCTTCCTCCATCACATCAGAAGTCCCCCATTATATCAGAGGTCCCCCATGACACCACAGTCCCGCCATCACATCAGAGGTCCCCCTCCATGCCCTCATTCCACCCTCCAACCCCATTCTGTGTGATCAATTATCAAAATCAATCTACATGGGGAATGAAATCCCTGATACCGATACCCCCCCTCCCCCCATAACATTAGAGGCCCTCCATCATATCAGAAGTCCCTCTTATCACATCAGGACCCTATAAGATGCACCCCCACCCCCACCAGTGACCCTATAAGATACACCCCCAGCCCCACCAGTGACCCTATAAGATACACCCCCACCAGTGACCCTATAAGATACACCCCCAGCCCCACCAGTGACCCTATAAGATACACCCCCAGCCTCACCAGTGACCCTATAAGATACACCCCCACCAGTGACCCTATAAGATACACCCCCAACCCCACCAGTGACCCTATAAGATACACCCCCAGCCTCACCAGTGACCCTATAAGATACACCCCCACCAGTGACCCTATAAGATACACCCCCAACCCCACCAGTGACCCTATAAGATACACCCCCAGCCTCACAAGTGACCCTATAAGATACACCCCCACCCCCACCAGTGACCCTATAAGATACACCCCCAGCCCCACCAGTGACCCTATAAGATATACCCCCACCAGTGACCCTATAAGATACACCCCCAGCCCCACCAGTGACCCTATAAGATATACCCCCAGCCCCACCAGTGACCCTATAAGATATACCCCCAGCCTCACAAGTGACCCTATAAGATACACCCCCAGCCTCACCAGTGACCCTATAAGATACACCCCCAGCCTCACAGTGACCCTATAAGATACACCCCCAGCCTCACCAGTGACCCTATAAGATACACCCCCAGCCTCACCAGTGACCCTATAAGATACACCCCCAGCCTCACCAGTGACCCTATAAGATACACCCCCAGCCTCACCAGTGACCCTATAAGATACACCCCCAGCCCCACCAGTGACCCTATAAGATACACCCCCAGCCTCACCAGTGACCCTATAAGATACACCCCCAGCCCCACCAGTGACCCTATAAGATACACCCCAGCCCCACCAGTGACCCTATAAGATACACCCCCAGCCTCACAGATGACCCTATAACATTCGCCCCCGGCCTCAAAAGATCTGCCCCATTATTGAGATTTCCCATCAGCATGTATATAGGAGGAACCTTTGATCTCTGAAATACACAAGACCCATATGTTCAGATTCCTCCAGTGGCGCAGCTTTGGTTTCCAGCACCCAGGGCAAGGCAGGTATTACACCCCTGCACGGGTGTATGGTGTGATGTGCCCTGTGTCAGCGAGGCCTTGCCTGAGTTCCCTGTGTGTCTGGCTTTTTCATCCACTCCATGCACCCTTGTAAGTGAGCACCCCTCACTCTACAACCCCACCCCCCATTATGCACACCCACTCCCTTCATCCCCTCATTGTCCCCCCAATTCCATATACCCCCATTGTGCACCCTCCATCCCCTTATTGTTTTTTGTCCATTCCATATACTTTTTGTGCAACCCCAGTCCCTCCACTCCATTATTGTTCCCTCTCAACTCCATATACCCCCATTGTGCAACCCCAGTCCCTCCACTCCATTATTGTTCCCTCTCAACTCCATATACCCCCATTGTGCAACCCCAGTCCCTCCACTCCATTATTGTGCCCCCCCAACTCCATATACCCCCATTGTGCAACCCCAGTCCCTCCACTCCATTATTGTGCCCCCCCAACTCCATATACCCCCATTGTGCAACCCCAGTCCCTCCACTCCATTATTGTGCCCCCCCAACCCTGGGGTTCACCCTGCAGCAAGGATATAATGAATCCTACCTTCACAGATTCAGACGAAAAGGTCCGGGTTTGTAGATCAAAATACAGCTGGCAGGAGTTCTGGAAGGCCCTGAACTTTCCTCGATCCCCATTGAAACGTTCGGGTGTTGGCATGCTGCTCCAGTGGAAGGTTCAGCGGAGCCCCTGGCAGAAGGCGCACTAACCGGGTCTGATGTTATGGGCGCAGGTGCAGCTAGGGTCTGAACACGTCCCTCCAAATGCTTATATCCTTCTTCTAGTGTTTTAATGGCCTGTGTGAGCACCGCCAGGTGTTGGCACATCTCTGCCCAGGGAGAGGGTCCTCCTCCAGACTGTCATGGCCGTATGGTTCTGTTAAGGACCTGTCGGCGGTAGCCTCTAGCGCGCCACAGACTGGAATTCCCCAAGGTGCGGAATCCCTGACACCCAGTTCCTCCACTCCATTAATGTGCCCCCCCAACTCCATATACTTCCATTGTGCAACCCCAGTCCCTCCACTCCATTATTGTGCCCCCCCAACTCCATATAACCTGTGGGAACTCGCTTCAAAGTGGTAGAGCTTTTCATTTAAAGCACACAGCGACTCGCTTCTTTAAGGGCCTTTTTGCCCAAATTTTATTTAAACAAATGTCCCATCACATAAAGCTTCCCACACAGGGGTATCCACCATCAAACACAACAACGATTCAGCCTCCTGGCTTATACTCAGCTTGATGTCTGTCTCCTGCAGACTTCAAGAATTATGGCTCGTGCACATAGCTGGCCTCTAGCAGCCCTTGCTGCTTTTGGCTTCCACCTCTCCTAGGTGAAGCCCACCTGACTCCTGTCTTCCAGGTGGAGCCCTCCTGACTCCTGTCTGCCGGGGTGGAGCCCAGAACCCTGGTCCTGACTCTATCTAGAGGCCCGCACACACCTGTGCAATCAGTCTCCTGGCCATTCCCAAAACCTGGTCCCAGGATTGGAGATTTCATCCCTCCCAGATCTCTTTGAAATCTCCAGGCTCCAGATCCCAAAACAGACCTTACAAACAAAGGAGGAAAGGGAAAAGCCACTTTCCTCCATATCAAACACTTAGCCTGGAGCCCCTCAACCTGCCTAGTTGAGAATCCTGGGTGACAGATCGTCACACTGTCACATATCCCCCCCCCCCTTTGTTTTGACCCCGTAGGGGGCAGAACACACAACTTATATCTTCTGGCACCTCTGTGCCAGCTCTCACTTACAGGGGTCCAATCTGGTCTAACCATACCTTTCCTAAAGGGGAACTCTACCCAATGACTCCTTTGGTGTCTCTCCCCAAGCCCCATTGTCACTCTGCTATGGGCTCTACTCAGACCTTCCCTACTCTTTTTCCGGGTGCATTTCCATAAACACTTTCTCTCCTGAGATCTTAACGGGGTCCCCCTGGCTTTTCTATCGACCTTTCTGCCCCTTTGCTTCAGGTTCCAAGGTTTCCTAATATCTCTCTCAGTATTCCTGTCCCAAGGCTGTAGAGGAACTATTTCTACTGTATTTGTACCAGGACCACCCCCCTGATTTCTTGTACCTCTAGCTATCAAACCTGCATGACTCGTTACCACAGCATTCAGTTTACCATGAACGGTTATATTCCAGTCAATATTACACCTTTCAATATCTTTTCCAGCATTAGTTAGGACAGTGTCTGTAGAGGGCACACACACCATAGGGCAGCCATCACCCACGTGAACCTCACAAAATGCCACTTCACCTGGTGTCATGCACTCTGCAGGCGGCTGTCCAACCATTTTAACTTTTTCTACACCACTTGGATATGTTAGCCAAACCCGGTACAGATGAGCTCTTTTTTGATCCATTTTGCCAGTTTTCACATACCATTTGTCCCTGTATTTCAGGTGTCTTATCAGACCTGCTACATAAACCTCTTTTTGGCCCAATGACCCTGATTTCTTTCTGCACATCCGTTTGAGCCCTGGTCAGGATCTCTGCTGTTCTCTGGTCCATGCTCGGCCCTTCCATCTCATGTGGTTTGTCCAATGGTGCAGTAAACACGCCCTTCACTGACAACTGACCAGCACCATCCTGGACCATAGCAGCAGAAATGCTTCCCACCTGGCTGTTAGGAGGTGAAACCTTTGACTCATTTTTCATTTCTGCAAAACATTGTCAGGTAATCCAGCGGCATACCCTGATACAACTTTTAACACCAACAAATTCCGAAACAAACAACTTTCTTGTTCCCGTTTGATCTGTACAGCCAGCCATTCGGTGCTCCACCTAGTGGTACTCCGCAGTACCAGACCATCCAACTGTGGAGGAGACACCCCAGTATACATTGGTTGTACATTCCAAAGTTCAAGCATCTCCTTTAATACTTTGGTTACAACCCAACCACTTGACTCTAGACCAGGGGTGGGCAAACTTTTTGACTTGAGGGCCGCAATGGGTTCATATATTGGACCCGGGGCCGGACCAAGAGTAGATGAATGATGTGTATGTGTCATCCATAGTAAGTATAGTAATATTCCCCCATAGTAAGCATAGTAATTCATCCCCCCTATAGTAATTCATCCCCCCTATAGTAATTCATCCCCCATAGTAATTCATCCCCCATATAGTAATTCATCCCCCATATAGTAATTCATCCCCCATATAGTAATTCATCCCCCATAGTAATTCATCCCCCATATAGTAATTCATCCCCCATAGTAATTCATCCCCCATATAGTAATTCATCCCCCATAGTAATTCATCCCCCCTATAGTAATTCATCCCCCATATAGTAATTCATCCCCCATAGTAATTCATCCCCCATAGTAATTCATCCCCCATATAGTAATTCATTCCCCATATTAATTCATTCCCCATATAGTAATTCATCCCCCATAGTAATTCATCCCCCCTATAGTAATTCATCCCCCATATAGTAATTCATCCCCCATAGTAATTCATCCCCCATATAGTAATTCATCCCCCCTATAGTAATTCATCCCCCATATAGTAATTCATCCCCCATAGTAATTCATCCCCCATAGTAATTCATCCCCCATATAGTAATTCATTCCCCATATTAATTCATTCCCCATATTAAGTCCCCAAGTCCCCCCTGTGTCAATTCATTTACCTTTGCTCCGCACGTTCCTCTCGCCGTGTTCCCGCGCCGTTCCGGTGTAGCATGAAAATCTGTCTCCTATGAGGATCTGTCCCCCTCAACGTATCTGCGCATGTGCCAGTTTCAGGCATTAGCAGCCGATCGGCGATCTCCGGCACATGCGCAGATACGTCGAGGGGGACAGATCCTCATAGGAGACAGATTTTGCTACACCGGTCTTCAGGGCGGACTGTGAGAGGAGCCTAGCTCCCCTCACGTTCGTCACGCTGCCCCGCCTACACACATCCTGACAGCCATCCTGACAGTATCACGCTCCGCGGGCCGGATTAAAAGGTCCGCCGGGCCGTAGTTTGCCCATTGCTGATCTAGACCCAAGTCCTTCCTGACCATATTTAGGGCACTGGGAACGCTGAGAGATTCACCTGCTGAGACTTGAGAAGTTGAAGTTTTAAAGGGACCTCCTCCGAGCTGGAGACAACCACAGCCTGGTGCTCCACCAGAGCGTTGCCATGTGCTGGGCTCACTCTCAACATCTCAGACTCAGCATCCACAAGCTGCCCCTGATCATTCCCAGTGACAACATCATTTTGACACTCCATGCCAACATCGCTTGTGGGTCACAGACAAAGTCTCTGCTGTATGCACGCCCTTATCTATAGGCTGTTCTATAGACCCTCCTGCTGGCACAGCAGACACAGTGTCCCACCTTATTTTTTTGCATAAAAACCTCATCTATCAACGACATTAGCCTTTTACCCCAACTATCCCAATCCATTGTATATGTGCTCAGTTCACCAGTGCTCCTCAGCACCGATCCATCCGCCCAAGGAGACACATAATAGACGGGCTTAGTTGCAGATCCATTGCACAAATCACTCTGGATCACATCAGACTTAGGTAACACCTGTTTTCCCACTGCAGGTTGCAATACCTCACATCCACCACATTGCTCTGGTGGTGCTTCCTGAACTACCCACACATTTGCATTTTTGCCAGGCTGCATTAACCCGCTGTTCACCTGAACACTTTCCGTATTGTTAGGCTGCACCAACACACTCCTATGACAAGGTGCAGTTCCACTCTGCTCCACCAGAGTGACATCGCAGTTGTCCCGGGCAACCTCCGGCTCCAATACACAGAGACCCCTGGAGATGTCTAAGCACACCTGTGCTGTCTGACCACCAGTTGCTATGGGAACTATGCTTTATGGAGAGATATGGGGGGGAACAATGAGACACAATTAGTGACAGGTCCTCTTTATGGAGAGATATGGGAGGTCAATGAGATATAATTAGTGACAGGTCCTCTTTATGGAGAGATATGGGGGGTCAATGAGACATAATTAGTGACAGGTCCTCTTTATGGAGAGATATGGGGGCGGTCAAAGAGACATAATTAGTGACAGGTCCTCTTTATGTAGAGATATGGGGGGATCAAAGAGACATAATTAGTGACAGGTCCTCTTTATGGAGAGATATGGGGGGGTCAATGAGACATAATTAGTGACAGGTCCTCTTTATGGAGAGATATGGGGTCAATAAGACACAATTAGTGACAGGTCCTCTTTATGGAGAGATATGGGGGGGTCAATGAGACATAATTAGTGACAGGTCCTCTTTATGGAGAGATATGGGGGGGTCAATGAGACACAATTAGTGAGAGGTCCTCTTTATGGAGAGATATGAGGGGGACAATGGGACATAATTAGTGACAGGTCCTCTTTATGGAGAGATATGAGGGGGACAATGAGACATAATTAGTGACAGGTCCTCTTTATGGAGAGATATGGGGGGGACAATGAGACATAATTAGTAACAGGTCCTCTTTATGGAGAGATATGGGGGGGGGGCATTGAGACATAATTAGTGACAGGTCCTCTTTATGGAGAGATATGGGGGGGGACAATGAGACATAATTAGTGACAGGTCCTCTTTATGGAGAGATATGGGGGGTCAATGAGACATAATTAGTGACAGGTCCTCTTTATGGAGAGATATGGGGGGACAATGAGACACAATTAGTGAGAGTTCCTCTTTATGGAGAGATATGGGGGGTCAATGAGACATAATTAGTGACGGGTCCTCTTTATGGAGAGATATGGGGGGGGACAATGAGACATAATTAGTGACGGGTCCTCTTTATGGAGAGATATGGGGGGTCAATGAGACATAATTAGTGACAGGTCCTCTTTATGGAGAGATATGGGGGGGGCAATGAGTCATAATTAATGACAGGTCCTCTTTATGGAGAGATATGGGGGGAGACAATGAGACATAATCAGTGACAGGTCCTCTTTATGGAGAGATATGGGGACGACGACAATGAGACCCAATTAGTGACAGGTCCTCTTTATGGAGAGATATGGGGGGGTCAATGAGACATAATTAGTGACAGGTCCTCTTTATGGAGAGATATGGGGGGAGACAATGAGACATAATCAGTGACAGGTCCTCTTTATGGAGAGATATGGGGGGGGGACATTGAGACATAATTAGTGACAGGTCCTCTTTATGGAGAGATATGGGGGGAGACAATGAGACATAATCAGTGACAGGTCCTCTTTATGGAGAGATATGGGGGGGGGGGGACATTGAGACATAATTAGTGACAGGTCCTCTTTATGGAGAGATATGGGGGGGACAATGAGACATAATTAGTGACAGGTCCTCTTTATGGAGAGATATGGGGGGGGGGGGGGGTCAATGAGACATAATTAGTGACAGGTCCTCTTTATGGAGAGATATGGGGGAGGGACAATGAGACATAATTAGTGACAGGTCCTCTTTATGGAAAGATATGGGGAGTCAATGAGACATAATTAGTGACAGGTCCTCTTTATGGAGAGATATTGGGGGGGGGGGGGGGACAATGAGACAAAATTAGTGACAGGTCCTCTTTATGGAGAGATATGGGGGGGGGGGGGAACAATGAGACACAATTAGTGACAGGTCCTCTTTATGAAGAGATATGGGGGGGGGGGGACAATGAGACAAAATTAGTGACAGGTCCTCTTTATGGAGAGATATGGGGGGGGGGGGAACAATGAGACACAATTAGTGACAAGTCCTCTTTATGGAGAGATATGGGGTCAATAAGACATAATTAGTGACAGGTCCTCTTTATGAAGAGATATGGGGGGGGGGGGGGACAATGAGACAAAATTAGTGACAAGTCCTCTTTATGGAGAGATATGGGGTCAATAAGACATAATTAGTGACAGGTCCTCTTTATGGAGAGATATGGGGGGGACAATGAGACATAATTAGTGACAGGTCCTCTTTATGGAGAGATATGGGGGGGTCAATAAGACATAATTAGTGACAGGTCCTCTTTATGGAGAGATATGGGGGGACAATGAGACACAATTAGTGACAGGTCCTCTTTATGGAGAGATATGGGGGGGGACAATGAGACATAATTAGTGACGGGTCCTCTTTATGGAGAGATATGGGGGGGACAATGAGACACAATTAGTGACGGGTCCTCTTTATGGAGAGATATGGGGGGGGACAATGAGACATAATTAGTGACAGGTCCTCTTTATGGAGAGATATGGGGGGACAATGAGACATAATTAGTGACAGGTCCTCTTTATGGACAGATATGGGGGGGGTCAATGAGACATAATTAGTGACAGGTCCTCTTTATGGAGAGATATGGGGGGGGGGGGTCAATGAGACATAATTAGTGACAGGTCCTCTTTATGGAGAGATATGGGGGGGGGGACAATGAGACATAATTAGTGACAGGTCCTCTTTATGGAGAGATATGGGGGGGTCAATGAGACATAATTAGTGACAGGTCCTCTTTATGGAGAGATATGGGGGGGGGACAATGAGACATAATTAGTGACAGGTCCTCTTTATGGAGAGATATGGGGGGGGGGGACAATGAGACATAATTAGTGACAGGTCCTCTTTATGCAGAGATATGGGGGGGGGTCAATGAGACATAATTAGTGACAGGTCCTCTTTATGGAGAGATATGGGGAGACAATGAGACATAATCAGTGACAGGTCCTCTTTATGGAGAGATATGGGGGGGGGGGGTCAATAAGACACAATTAGTGACGGGTCCTCTTTATGGCGAGATATGGGGGGGTCAATGAGACACAATTTGTGAGAGTTCCTCTTTATGGAGAGATATGGGGGGACAATGAGACATAATTAGTGACGGGTCCTCTTTATGGAGAGATATGGGGGGTCAATGAGACATAATTAGTGACAGGTCCTCTTTATGGAGAGATATGGGGGGGGGGCAATGAGACATAATTAGTGACAGGTCCTCTTTATGGAGAGATATGGGGGGGACAATGAGACACAATTAGTGACAGGTCCTCTTTATGGAGAGATATGGGGGGGGACAATGAGACACAATTAGTGACAGGTCCTCTTTATGGAGAGATATGGGGGGTCAATGAGACATAATTAGTGACAGGTCCTCTTTATGGAGAGATATGGGGGGGACAATGAGACATAATTAGTGACAGGTCCTCTTTATGGAGAGATATGGGGGGGGGGGGGACAATGAGACATAATTAGTGACAGGTCCTCTTTGTGGAGAGATATGGGGGGGGTCAATGAGACATTATTAGTGACAGGTCCTCTTTATAGAGAGATATGTGTGGGGGGACAATGAGACACAATTAGTGACAGGTCCTCTTTATGGAGAGATATGGGGGGGGGGACAATGAGACATAATTAGTGACAGGTCCTCTTTATGGAGAGATATGGGGGGGGTCAATGAGACATAATTAGTGACAGGTCCTCTTTTTGGAGAGATATGGGGGGGGGGGACAATGAGACATAATTAGTGACAGGTCCTCTTTTTGGAGAGATATGGGGGTCAATGAGACATAATTAGTGACAGGTCCTCTTTATGGAGAGATATGGGGGGGGGGGAACAATGAGACACAATTAGTGACAGGTCCTCTTTATGAAGAGATATGGGGGGGGGGACAATGAGACACAATTAGTGACAGGTCCTCTTTATGGAGAGATATGGGGGGGTCAATGAGACATAATTAGTGACAGGTCCTGTTTATGGAGAGATATGGGGGGGGGGGGGAACAATGAGACACAATTAGTGACAGGTCCTCTTTATGAAGAGATATGGGGGGGGACAATGAGACACAATTAGTGACAGGTCCTCTTTATGGAGAGATATGGGGGGGGGGGACAATGAGACACAATTAGTGACAGGTCCTCTTTATGGAGAGATATGGGGGGGGGGTCAATGAGACATAATTAGTGACAGGTCCTCTTTATGGAGAGATATGGGGGGGGGGTCAATGAGACATAATTAGTGACGGGTCCTCTTTATGGAGAGATATGGGGGGGTCAATGAGACATAATTAGTGACAGGTCCTCTTTATGGAGAGATATGGGGGGGGGGGGGGTCAATGAGACATAATTAGTGACGGGTCCTCTTTATGGAGAGATATGGGGGGGGTCAATGAGACATAATTAGTGACAGGTTCTCTTTATGGAGAGATATGGGGTCAATGAGACACAATTAGTGACAGGTCCTCTTTATGGAGAGATATGGGGGGACAATGAGACACAATTAGTGACAGGTCCTCTTTATGGAGAGATATGGGGGGACAATGAGACATAATCAGTGACAGGTCCTGTTTATGGAGAGATATGGGGGGTCAATGAGACATAATTAGTGACAGGTCCTCTTTATGGAGAGATATGGGGGAGGGGTCAATGAGACATAATCAGTGACAGGTCCTCTTTATGGAGAGATATGGGGGGGGGGGCAATGAGTCATAATAATGACAGGTCCTCTTTATGGAGAGATATGGGGGGGGACATTGAGACATAATTATTGACAGGTCCTCTTTATGGAGAGATATGGGGGGGACATTGAGACATAATTAGTGACATTTCCTCTTTATGGAGAGATATGGGGGGGACAATGAGACATAATTAGTGACAGGTCCTCTTTATGGAGAGATATGGGGGGGGGGGGTCAATGAGACATAATTAGTGACAGGTCCTCTTTATGGAGAGATATGGGGGGGGGGTCAATGAGACACAATTTGTGAGAGTTCCTCTTTATGGAGAGATATGGGGGGGACAATGGGACATAATTAGTGACAGGTCCTCTTTATGGAGAGATATGGGGGAACAATGAGACATAATTAGTGACAGGTCCTCTTTATGGAAAGATATGGGGGGGGGGAACAATGAGACACAATTAGTGACAGGTCCTCTTTATGGAGAGATATGGGGGGTCAATGAGACATAATTAGTGACAGGTCCTCTTTATGAAGAGATATGGGGGGGGGGGGACAATGAGACACAATTAGTGACAGGTCCTCTTTATGGAGAGATATGGGGGGGTCAATGAGACATAATTAGTGACAGGTCCTCTTTATGAAGAGATATGGGGGGGGGGGGGACAATGAGACACAATTAGTGACAGGTCCTCTTTATGGAGAGATATGGGGGGGTCAATGAGACATAATTAGTGACAGGTCCTCTTTATGCAGAGATATGGGGGGGTCAATGAGACATAATTAGTGACAGGTCCTCTTTATGGAGAGATATGGGGGGACAATGAGACACAATTAGTGACAGGTCCTCTTTATGGAGAGATATGGGGGGACAATGAGACATAATTAGTGACAGGTCCTCTTTATGGAGAGATATGGGGGGGACAATGAGACACAATTAGTGACAGGTCCTCTTTATGGAGAGATATGGGGGGACAATGAGACATAATTAGTGACAGGTCCTCTTTATGGAGAGATATGGGGGGGACAATGAGACACAATTAGTGACAGGTCCTCTTTATGGAGAGATATGGGGGGTCAATGAGACATAATTAGTGACAGGTCCTCTTTATGGAGAGATATGGGGGGGGGGGCAATGAGTCATAATTAGTGACAGGTCCTCTTTATGGAGAGATATGGGGGGGGGACATTGAGACATAATTAGTGACAGGTCCTCTTTATGGAGAGATATGGGGGGGGGGGGACAATGAGACACAATTAGTGAGAGGTCCTCTTTATGGAGAGATATGGGGGGGACAATGAGACATAATTAGTGACAGGTCCTTTTTATGGAGAGATATGGGGGGGGGGGGTCAATGAGACATAATTAGTGACAGGTCCTCTTTATGGAGAGATATGGGGGCGACAATGACACATAATTAGTGACAGGTCCTCTTTATGCAGAGATATGGGGGGTCAATGAGACATAATTAGTGACAGATCCTCTTTATAGAGAGATATGGGGGGGGGGGGCAATGAGACATAATTAGTGACAGGTCCTCTTTATGGAGAGATATGGGGGGGACGACAATGAGACACAATTAGTGACAGGTCCTCTTTATGGAGAGATTTGGGGGGGGGGTCAATGAGACATAATTAGTGACAGGTCCTCTTTATGGAGAGATATGGGGGGGGGTCAATGAGACATAATTAGTGACAGGTCCTCTTTATGGAGAGATATGGGGGGGGGGGGTCAATGAGACATAATTAGTGACAGGTCCTCTTTATGGAGAGATATGGGGGGGGGGACAATGAGACATAATTTGTGACAGGTCCTCTTTATGGAGAGATATGGGGGGTCAATGAGACATAATTAGTGACAGGTCCTCTTTATGGAGAGAAATGGGGGGGGGGGTCAATGAGACATAATTAGTGACAGGTCCTCTTTATGGAGAGATATGGGGGGGGGGGGGACAATGAGACATAATTAGTGACAGGTCCTCTTTATGGAGAGATATGGGGGGGTCAATGAGACATAATTAGTGACAGGTCCTCTTTATGGAGAGATATGGGGGGGGACAATGAGACATAATTAGTGACATGTCCTCTTTATGGAGAGATATGGGGGGGGGGGGGGACAATGAGACATAATTAGTGACAGGTCCTCTTTATGGAGAGATATGGGGGGAGACAATGAGACATAATCAGTGACAGGTCCTCTTTATGGAGAGATATGGGGGGGGGGGGACATTGAGACATAATTAGTGACATGTCCTCTTTATGGAGAGATATGGGGGGGGGGGGGACAATGAGACATAATTAGTGACAGGTCCTCTTTATGGAGAGATATGGGGGAGACAATGAGACATAATCAGTGACAGGTCCTCTTTATGGAGAGATATGGGGGGGGGGGGACATTGAGACATAATTAGTGACAGGTCCTCTTTATGGAGAGATATGGGGGGGTCAATGAGACACAATTTGTGACAGGTCCTCTTTATGGAGAGATATGGGGGGGGGGGTCAATGAGACATAATTAGTGACAGGTCCTCTTTATGGAGAGATATGGGGGGGGGGGGGGACAATGAGACATAATTAGTGACGGGTCCTCTTTATGGAGAGATATGGGGGGTCAATGAGACATAATTAGTGACAGGTCCTCTTTATGGAGAGATATGGGGGGGGGGGCAATGAGACATAATTAGTGACAGGTCCTCTTTATGGAGAGATATGGGGGGGACAATGAGACACAATTAGTGACAGGTCCTCTTTATGGAGAGATATGGGGGGGGACAATGAGACACAATTAGTGACAGGTCCTCTTTATGGAGAGATATGGGGGGTCAATGAGACATAATTAGTGACAGGTCCTCTTTATGGAGAGATATGGGGGGGGGGGGGACAATGAGACATAATTAGTGACAGGTCCTCTTTGTGGAGAGATATGGGGAGGGTCAATGAGACATAATTAGTGACAGGTCGTCTTTGTGGAGAGATATGGGGGGGGGGACAATGAGACATATTTAGTGACAGGTCCTCTTTGTGGAGAGATATGGGGGGGGTCAATGAGACATAATTAGTGACAGGTCGTCTTTGTGGAGAGATATGGGGGGGGGGGGGGAACAATGAGACATAATTAGTGACGGGTCCTCTTTATGGAGAGATATGGGGGGGGGGGGACAATGAGACATAATTAGTGACGGGTCCTCTTTATGGAGAGATAGGGGGGGGGGTCAATGAGACATAATTAGTGACGGGTCCTCTTTATGGAGAGATATGGGGGGGTCAATGAGACATAATTAGTGACGGGTCCTCTTTATGGAGAGATAGGGGGGGGGGTCAATGAGACATAATTAGTGACGGGTCCTCTTTATGGAGAGATATGGGGGGGGGGGGTCAATGAGACATAATTAGTGAAAGGTCCTCTTTATGGAGAGATATGGGGGGGGGACAATGAGACATAATTAGTGACAGGTCCTCTTTATGGAGAGATATGGGGGGGTCAATGAGACATAATTAGTGACAGGTCCTCTTTATGGAGAGGTATGGGGGGGGGCAATGAGACATAATCAGTGACAGGTCCTCTTTATGGAGAGATATGGGGGGGGGGGTCAATGAGACATAATTAGTGACAGGTCCTCTTTATGGAGAGATATGGGGGGGGGGGACAATGAGACATAATTAGTGACAGGTCCTCTTTATGGAGAGATATGGGGGGGTCAATGAGACATAATTAGTGACAGGTCCTCTTTATGGAGAGATATGGGGGGGGGACAATGAGACATAATTAGTGACAGGTCCTCTTTATGGAGAGATATGGGGGGGGGGGACAATGAGACATAATTAGTGACAGGTCCTCTTTATGCAGAGATATGGGGGGGGAGTCAATGAGACATAATTAGTGACAGGTCCTCTTTATGGAGAGATATGGGGAGACAATGAGACATAATCAGTGACAGGTCCTCTTTATGGAGAGATATGGGGGGGGGGGGTCAATAAGACACAATTAGTGACGGGTCCTCTTTATGGCGAGATATGGGGGGGTCAATGAGACACAATTTGTGAGAGTTCCTCTTTATGGAGAGATATGGGAGGACAATGAGACATAATTAGTGACGGGTCCTCTTTATGGAGAGATATGGGGGGTCAATGAGACATAATTAGTGACAGGTCCTCTTTATGGAGAGATATGGGGGGGGGGCAATGAGACATAATTAGTGACAGGTCCTCTTTATGGAGAGATATGGGGGGGACAATGAGACACAATTAGTGACAGGTCCTCTTTATGGAGAGATATGGGGGGGGACAATGAGACACAATTAGTGACAGGTCCTCTTTATGGAGAGATATGGGGGGTCAATGAGACATAATTAGTGACAGGTCCTCTTTATGGAGAGATATGGGGGGGACAATGAGACATAATTAGTGACAGGTCCTCTTTATGGAGAGATATGGGGGGGGGGGGGACAATGAGACATAATTAGTGACAGGTCCTCTTTGTGGAGAGATATGGGGGGGGTCAATGAGACATTATTAGTGACAGGTCCTCTTTATAGAGAGATATGTGTGGGGGGACAATGAGACACAATTAGTGACAGGTCCTCTTTATGGAGAGATATGGGGGGGGGACAATGAGACATAATTAGTGACAGGTCCTCTTTATGGAGAGATATGGGGGGGGTCAATGAGACATAATTAGTGACAGGTCCTCTTTTTGGAGAGATATGGGGGGGGGGGACAATGAGACATAATTAGTGACAGGTCCTCTTTTTGGAGAGATATGGGGGTCAATGAGACATAATTAGTGACAGGTCCTCTTTATGGAGAGATATGGGGGGGGGGGAACAATGAGACACAATTAGTGACAGGTCCTCTTTATGAAGAGATATGGGGGGGGGGACAATGAGACACAATTAGTGACAGGTCCTCTTTATGGAGAGATATGGGGGGGTCAATGAGACATAATTAGTGACAGGTCCTGTTTATGGAGAGATATGGGGGGGGGGGGGAACAATGAGACACAATTAGTGACAGGTCCTCTTTATGAAGAGATATGGGGGGGGGACAATGAGACACAATTAGTGACAGGTCCTCTTTATGGAGAGATATGGGGGGGGGGGACAATGAGACACAATTAGTGACAGGTCCTCTTTATGGAGAGATATGGGGGGGGGGTCAATGAGACATAATTAGTGACAGGTCCTCTTTATGGAGAGATATGGGGGGGGGGTCAATGAGACATAATTAGTGACGGGTCCTCTTTATGGAGAGATATGGGGGGGTCAATGAGACATAATTAGTGACAGGTCCTCTTTATGGAGAGATATGGGGGGGGGGGGGGGTCAATGAGACATAATTAGTGACGGGTCCTCTTTATGGAGAGATATGGGGGGGGTCAATGAGACATAATTAGTGACAGGTTCTCTTTATGGAGAGATATGGGGTCAATGAGACACAATTAGTGACAGGTCCTCTTTATGGAGAGATATGGGGGGGACAATGAGACACAATTAGTGACAGGTCCTCTTTATGGAGAGATATGGGGGGACAATGAGACATAATCAGTGACAGGTCCTGTTTATGGAGAGATATGGGGGGTCAATGAGACATAATTAGTGACAGGTCCTCTTTATGGAGAGATATGGGGGAGGGGTCAATGAGACATAATCAGTGACAGGTCCTCTTTATGGAGAGATATGGGGGGGGGGGCAATGAGTCATAATAATGACAGGTCCTCTTTATGGAGAGATATGGGGGGGGACATTGAGACATAATTATTGACAGGTCCTCTTTATGGAGAGATATGGGGGGGACATTGAGACATAATTAGTGACATTTCCTCTTTATGGAGAGATATGGGGGGGACAATGAGACATAATTAGTGACAGGTCCTCTTTATGGAGAGATATGGGGGGGGGGGTCAATGAGACATAATTAGTGACAGGTCCTCTTTATGGAGAGATATGGGGGGGGGGTCAATGAGACACAATTTGTGAGAGTTCCTCTTTATGGAGAGATATGGGGGGGACAATGGGACATAATTAGTGACAGGTCCTCTTTATGGAGAGATATGGGGGAACAATGAGACATAATTAGTGACAGGTCCTCTTTATGGAAAGATATGGGGGGGGGGAACAATGAGACACAATTAGTGACAGGTCCTCTTTATGGAGAGATATGGGGGGGTCAATGAGACATAATTAGTGACAGGTCCTCTTTATGAAGAGATATGGGGGGGGGGGGACAATGAGACACAATTAGTGACAGGTCCTCTTTATGGAGAGATATGGGGGGGTCAATGAGACATAATTAGTGACAGGTCCTCTTTATGAAGAGATATGGGGGGGGGGGGGACAATGAGACACAATTAGTGACAGGTCCTCTTTATGGAGAGATATGGGGGGGTCAATGAGACATAATTAGTGACAGGTCCTCTTTATGGAGAGATATGGGGGGGTCAATGAGACATAATTAGTGACAGGTCCTCTTTATGGAGAGATATGGGGGGACAATGAGACACAATTAGTGACAGGTCCTCTTTATGGAGAGATATGGGGGGGACAATGAGACATAATTAGTGACAGGTCCTCTTTATGGAGAGATATGGGGGGACAATGAGACATAATTAGTGACAGGTCCTCTTTATGGAGAGATATGGGGGGGACAATGAGACACAATTAGTGACAGGTCCTCTTTATGGAGAGATATGGGGGGACAATGAGACATAATTAGTGACAGGTCCTCTTTATGGAGAGATATGGGGGGGACAATGAGACACAATTAGTGACAGGTCCTCTTTATGGAGAGATATGGGGGGTCAATGAGACATAATTAGTGACAGGTCCTCTTTATGGAGAGATATGGGGGGGGGGGCAATGAGTCATAATTAGTGACAGGTCCTCTTTATGGAGAGATATGGGGGGAGACAATGAGACATAATCAGTGACAGGTCCTCTTTATGGAGAGATATGGGGGGGGGACATTGAGACATAATTAGTGACAGGTCCTCTTTATGGAGAGATATGGGGGGGGGGGGACAATGAGACACAATTAGTGAGAGGTCCTCTTTATGGAGAGATATGGGGGGGACAATGAGACATAATTAGTGACAGGTCCTTTTTATGGAGAGATATGGGGGGGGGGGGGTCAATGAGACATAATTAGTGACAGGTCCTCTTTATGGAGAGATATGGGGGCGACAATGACACATAATTAGTGACAGGTCCTCTTTATGCAGAGATATGGGGGGTCAATGAGACATAATTAGTGACAGATCCTCTTTATAGAGAGATATGGGGGGGGGGGGCAATGAGACATAATTAGTGACAGGTCCTCTTTATGGAGAGATATGGGGGGGACGACAATGAGACACAATTAGTGACAGGTCCTCTTTATGGAGAGATTTGGGGGGGGGGTCAATGAGACATAATTAGTGACAGGTCCTCTTTATGGAGAGATATGGGGGGGGGTCAATGAGACATAATTAGTGACAGGTCCTCTTTATGGAGAGATATGGGGGGGGGGGTCAATGAGACATAATTAGTGACAGGTCCTCTTTATGGAGAGATATGGGGGGGGGGACAATGAGACATAATTAGTGACAGGTCCTCTTTATGAAGAGATATGGGGGGTCAATGAGACATAATTAGTGACAGGTCCTCTTTATGGAGAGAAATGGGGGGGGGGTCAATGAGACATAATTAGTGACAGGTCCTCTTTATGGAGAGATATGGGGGGGGGGGGGACAATGAGACATAATTAGTGACAGGTCCTCTTTATGGAGAGATATGGGGGGGTCAATGAGACATAATTAGTGACAGGTCCTCTTTATGGAGAGATATGGGGGGGGACAATGAGACATAATTAGTGACATGTCCTCTTTATGGAGAGATATGGGGGGGGGGGGGGACAATGAGACATAATTAGTGACAGGTCCTCTTTATGGAGAGATATGGGGGAGACAATGAGACATAATCAGTGACAGGTCCTCTTTATGGAGAGATATGGGGGGGGGGGACATTGAGACATAATTAGTGACATGTCCTCTTTATGGAGAGATATGGGGGGGGGGGGGGGACAATGAGACATAATTAGTGACAGGTCCTCTTTATGGAGAGATATGGGGGAGACAATGAGACATAATCAGTGACAGGTCCTCTTTATGGAGAGATATGGGGGGGGGGGGACATTGAGACATAATTAGTGACAGGTCCTCTTTATGGAGAGATATGGGGGGGTCAATGAGACACAATTTGTGACAGGTCCTCTTTATGGAGAGATATGGGGGGGGGGTCAATGAGACATAATTAGTGACAGGTCCTCTTTATGGAGAGATATGGGGGGGGGGGGGGACAATGAGACATAATTAGTGACGGGTCCTCTTTATGGAGAGATATGGGGGGTCAATGAGACATAATTAGTGACAGGTCCTCTTTATGGAGAGATATGGGGGGGGGGGCAATGAGACATAATTAGTGACAGGTCCTCTTTATGGAGAGATATGGGGGGGACAATGAGACACAATTAGTGACAGGTCCTCTTTATGGAGAGATATGGGGGGGGACAATGAGACACAATTAGTGACAGGTCCTCTTTATGGAGAGATATGGGGGGTCAATGAGACATAATTAGTGACAGGTCCTCTTTATGGAGAGATATGGGGGGGGGGGGGACAATGAGACATAATTAGTGACAGGTCCTCTTTGTGGAGAGATATGGGGAGGGTCAATGAGACATAATTAGTGACAGGTCGTCTTTGTGGAGAGATATGGGGGGGGGGACAATGAGACATATTTAGTGACAGGTCCTCTTTGTGGAGAGATATGGGGGGGGTCAATGAGACATAATTAGTGACAGGTCGTCTTTGTGGAGAGATATGGGGGGGGGGGGGGAACAATGAGACATAATTAGTGACGGGTCCTCTTTATGGAGAGATATGGGGGGGGGGGGACAATGAGACATAATTAGTGACGGGTCCTCTTTATGGAGAGATAGGGGGGGGGGTCAATGAGACATAATTAGTGACGGGTCCTCTTTATGGAGAGATATGGGGGGGTCAATGAGACATAATTAGTGACGGGTCCTCTTTATGGAGAGATAGGGGGGGGGGTCAATGAGACATAATTAGTGACGGGTCCTCTTTATGGAGAGATATGGGGGGGGGGGGTCAATGAGACATAATTAGTGAAAGGTCCTCTTTATGGAGAGATATGGGGGGGGGACAATGAGACATAATTAGTGACAGGTCCTCTTTATGGAGAGATATGGGGGGGTCAATGAGACATAATTAGTGACAGGTCCTCTTTATGGAGAGGTATGGGGGGGGGCAATGAGACATAATCAGTGACAGGTCCTCTTTATGGAGAGATATGGGGGGGGGACAATGAGACACAATTAGTGACAGGTCCTCTTTATGGAGAGATATGGGGGGGGGACAATGAGACATAATTAGTGACAGGTCCTCTTTATGGAGAGATATGGGGGGGACAATGAGACATAATTAGTGACAGGTCCTCTTTATGGAGAGATATGGGGGGGGGGGGTCAATCAGACACAATTAGTGACAGGTCCTCTTTATGGAGAGATATGGGGGGGGGTCAATCAGACACAATTAGTGACAGGTCCTCTTTATGGAGAGATATGGGGGGGGGGGGCAATAAGACATAATTAGTGACAGGTCCTCTTTATGGAGAGATATGGGGGGGGGTCAATGAGACATAATTAGTGACAGGTCCTCTTTATGGAGAGATATGGGGGGGATCAATAAGACATAATTAGTGACAGGTCCTCTTTATGGAGAGATATGGGGGGGTCAATAAGACACAATCAGTGACAGGTCCTCTTTATGGAGAGATATGGGGGGGGGGCAATGAGACATAATTAGTGACAGGTCCTCTTTATGGAGAGATATGGGGGGGGGGTCAATAAGACACAGTCAGTGACAGGTCCTCTTTATGGAGAGATATGGAGGGGGGACAATGAGACATAATCAGTGACAGGTCCTCTTTATGGAGAGATATGGGGGGGGGTCAATAAGACACAGTCAGTGACAGGTCCTCTTTATGGAGAGATATGGGGGGGGGGGTCAGTAAGACATAATCAGTGACAGGTCCTCTTTATGGAGAGATATGGGGGGGGGGTCAATAAGACACAATCAGTGACAGGTCCTCTTTATGGAGAGATATGGGGGGGGGGGGGGGGTCAGTAAGACATAATCAGTGACAGGTCCTGTTTATGGAGAGATATGGGGGGGGAGTCAAGACACAATCAGTGACAGGTCCTCTTTATGGAGAGATCTGGGGGGGGGGTCAATAATACACAATCAGTGACAGGTCCTCTTTTTGGAGAGATATGGGGGGGGGGGTCAGTAAGACATAATCAGTGACAGGTCCTCTTTATGGAGAGATATGGGGGGGGGGACAATGAAACATAATTAGTGACAGGTCCTCTTTATGGAGAGATATGGGGGGGGGGGTCAATAAGACATAATCAGTGACAGGTCCTCTTTATGGAGAGATATGGGGGGGGGGGGACAATGAGACATAATTAGTGACAGGTCCTCTTTATGGAGAGATATGGGGGGGGGTCAATGAGACATAATTAGTGACAGGTCCTCTTTATGGAGAGATATGGGGGGGGGGGACAATGAGACACAATTAGTGACAGGTCCTCTTTATGGAGAGATATGGGGGGGGGTCAAGGAGACCTAATTAGTGACAGGTCTTCTTTATGGAGAGATATGGGGGGGGGGACAATGAGACATAATTAGTGACAGGTCCTCTTTATGGAGAGATATGGGGGGGGGACAATGAGACATAATTAGTGACAGGTCCTCTTTATGGAGAGATATGGGGGGGGGCAATGAGACATAATTAGTGACAGGTCCTCTTTATGGAGAGATATGGGGGAGGGGTCAATAAGACATAATTAGTGACAGGTCCTCTTTATGGAGAGATATGGAGGGGAGAAGAGACATAATTAGTGACAGGTCCTCTTTATGGAGAGATATGGGGGGGGGGACAATGAGACACAATTAGTGACAGGTCCTGTTTATGGAGAGATATGGGGGGGTCAATGAGACATAATTAGTGACAGGTCCTCTTTATGGAGAGATATGGGGGGGTCAATGAGACATAATTAGTGACAGGTCCTCTTTATGGAGAGATATGGGGGGGGGGGGTCAATGAGACATAATTAGTGACAGGTCCTCTTTATGGAGAGATATGGGGGGGTCAATGAGACATAATTAGTGACAGGTCCTCTTTATGGAGAGATATGGGGGGGGGGGACAATGAGACATAATTAGTGACAGGTCCTCTTTATGGAGAGATATGGGGGGGTCAATGAGACATAATTAGTGACAGGTCCTCTTTATGGAGAGATATGGGGGGGGGGGGACAATGAGACATAATTAGTGACAGGTCCTCTTTATGGAGAGATATGGGGGGGTCAATGAGACATAATTAGTGACAGGTCCTCTTTATGGAGAGATATGGGGGGGGGGGGTCAATGAGACATAATTAGTGACAGGTCCTCTTTATGGAGAGATATGGGGGGGGGGGGGACAATGAGACATAATTAGTGACAGGTCCTCTTTATGGAGAGATATGGGGGGGTCAATGAGACATAATTAGTGACAGGTTCTCTTTATGGAGAGATATGGGGGGGGACAATGAGACATAATTAGTGACATGTCCTCTTTATGGAGAGATATGGGGGGGGGGGACAATGAGACATAATTAGTGACAGGTCCTCTTTATGCAGAGATATGGGGGGGGGTCAATGAGACATAATTAGTGACAGGTCCTCTTTATGGAGAGATATGGGGGGGGGGGACAATGAGACATAATTAGTGACAGGTCCTCTTTATGGAGAGATATGGGGGGGTCAATGAGACATAATTAGTGACAGGTCCTCTTTATGGAGAGATATGGGGGGGGGGGGTCAGTGAGACATAATTAGTGACAGGTCCTCTTTATGGAGAGATATGGGGGGGGGGGGACAATGAGACATAATTAGTGACAGGTCCTCTTTATGGAGAGATATGGGGGGGTCAATGAGACATAATTAGTGACAGGTTCTCTTTATGGAGAGATATGGGGGGGGGACAATGAGACATAATTAGTGACATGTCCTCTTTATGGAGAGATATGGGGGGGGGGACAATGAGACATAATTAGTGACAGGTCCTCTTTATGCAGAGATATGGGGGGGGGTCAATGAGACATAATTAGTGACAGGTCCTCTTTATGGAGAGAGATGGGGGAGACAATGAGACATAATCAGTGAAAGGTCCTCTTTATGGAGAGATATGGGGGGGGGACATTGAGACATAATTAGTGACAGGTCCTCTTTATGGAGAGATATGAGGGGGGGACAATGAGACATAATTAGTGACAGGTCCTCTTTATAGAGAGATATGGGGGGGACAATGAGACACAATTAGTGACAGGTCCTCTTTATGGAGAGATATGGGGGGGGACAATGAGACACAATTAGTGACAGGTCCTCTTTATGGAGAGATATGGGGGGTCAATGAGACATAATTAGTGACAGGTCCTCTTTATGGAGAGATATGGGGGGGGACAATGAGACACAATTAGTGACAGGTCCTCTTTATGGAGAGATATGGGGGGTCAATGAGACATAATTAGTGACAGGTCCTCTTTATGGAGAGATATGGGGGGGGACAATGAGACATAATTAGTGACAGGTCCTCTTTATGGAGAGATATGGGGGGTCAATGAGACATAATTAGTGACAGGTCCTCTTTATGGAGAGATATGGGGGGGGGGGGACAATGAGACATAATTAGTGACAGGTCCTCTTTATGCAGAGATATGGGGGGGGGCAATGAGACATAATTAGTGACAGGTCCTCTTTATGGAGAGATATGGGGGGGTCAATAAGACATAATTAGTGACAGGTCCTCTTTATGGAGAGATATGGGGGGGGGGGGGCAATGAGACATAATTAGTGACAGGTCCTCTTTATGGAGAGATATGGGGGGACAATGAGACACAATTAGTGACAGGTCCTCTTTATGGAGAGATATGGGGGGACAATGAGACATAATTAGTGACGGGTCCTCTTTATGGAGAGATATGGGGGGGGGGGGACAATGAGACACAATTAGTGACAGGTCCTCTTTATGGAGAGATATGGGGGGACAATGAGACATAATTAGTGACAGGTCCTCTTTATGGAGAGATATGGGGGGGACAATGAGACACAATTAGTGACAGGTCCTCTTTATGGAGAGATATGGGGGGTCAATGAGACATAATTAGTGACAGGTCCTCTTTATGGAGAGTAATGGGGGGGGGGGCAATGAGTCATAATCAGTGACAGGTCCTCTTTATGGAGAGATATGGGGGGGGGACATTGAGACATAATTAGTGACAGGTCCTCTTTATGGAGAGATATGGGGGGGACAATGAGACATAATTAGTGACAGGTCCTCTTTATGGAGAGATATGGGGGGGGGGGGGACAATGAGACATAATTAGTGACAGGTCCTCTTTATGGAGAGATATGGGGGGACAATGAGACATAATTAGTGACAGGTCCTCTTTATGGAGAGATATGGGGGGGACAATGAGACACAATTAGTGACAGGTCCTCTTTATGGAGAGATATGGGGGGGGACAATGAGACATAATTAGTGACAGGTCCTCTTTATGGAGAGATAAGGGGGGGACAATGAGTCATAATCAGTGACAGGTCCTCTTTATGGAGAGATATGGGGGGTCAATGAGACATAATTAGTGACAGGTCCTCTTTATGGAGAGTAATGGGGGGGGGGGGGCAATGAGTCATAATCAGTGACAGGTCCTCTTTATGGAGAGATATGGGGGGGGGACATTGAGACATAATTAGTGACAGGTCCTCTTTATGGAGAGATATGTGGGGGGGGGACAATGAGACACAATTAGTGAGAGGTCCTCTTTATGGAGAGATATGGGGGGGACAATGAGACATAATTAGTGACAGGTCCTCTTTATGGAGAGATATGGGGGGGGGGGGACAATGAGACATAATTAGTGACAGGTCCTCTTTATGCAGAGATATGGGGGGGTCAATGAAACATAATTAGTGACAGGTCCTCTTTATGGAGAGATATGGGGGGTCAATGAGACATAATTAGTGACAGGTCCTCTTTATGGAGAGATATGGGGGGGGGGACAATGAGACATAATTAGTGACAGGTCCTCTTTATGGAGAGATATGGGGGGGGGGACAATGAGACACAATTAGTGACAGGTCCTGTTTATGGAGAGATATGGGGGGGTCAATGAGACATAATTAGTGACAGGTCCTCTTTATGGAGAGATATGGGGGGGTCAATGAGACATAATTAGTGACAGGTCCTCTTTATGGAGAGATATGGGGGGGGGGTCAATGAGACATAATTAGTGACAGGTCCTCTTTATGGAGAGATATGGGGGGGGGGTCAATGAGACATAATTAGTGACAGGTCCTCTTTATGGAGAGATATGGGGGGGGGGGGGGGGGTCAATGAGACATAATTAGTGACAGGTCCTCTTTATGGAGAGATATGGGGGGGGGGACAATGAGACATAATTAGTGACAGGTCCTCTTTATGGAGAGATATGGGGGGTCAATGAGACATAATTAGTGACAGGTCCTCTTTATGGAGAGATATGGGGGGGGGGTCAATGAGACATAATTAGTGACAGGTCCTCTTTATGGAGAGATATGGGGGGGGGGGACAATGAGACATAATTAGTGACAGGTCCTCTTTATGGAGAGATATGGGGGGGGGGGGGTCAATGAGACATAATTAGTGACAGGTCCTCTTTATGGAGAGATATGGGGGGGGTCAATGAGACATAATTAGTGACAGGTCCTCTTTGTGGAGAGATATGGGGGGGTCAATGAGACATAATTAGTGACAGGTCCTCTTTATGGAGAGATATGGGGGGGGGGACAATGAGACACAATTAGTGACAGGTCCTCTTTATGGAGAGATATGGGGGGGGGACAATGAGACATAATTAGTGACAGGTCCTCTTTATGGAGAGATATGGGGGGTCAATGAGACATAATTAGTGACAGGTCCTCTTTTTGGAGAGATATGGGGGGGGGGGACAATGAGACATAATTAGTGACAGGTCCTCTTTTTGGAGAGATATGGGGGTCAATGAGACATAATTAGTGACAGGTCCTCTTTATGGAGAGATATGGGGGGGGGGGAACAATGAGACACAATTAGTGACAGGTCCTCTTTATGAAGAGATATGGGGGGGGGGACAATGAGACACAATTAGTGACAGGTCCTCTTTATGGAGAGATATGGGGGGGTCAATGAGACATAATTAGTGACAGGTCCTGTTTATGGAGAGATATGGGGGGGGGGGGGGAACAATGAGACACAATTAGTGACAGGTCCTCTTTATGAAGAGATATGGGGGGGGGACAATGAGACACAATTAGTGACAGGTCCTCTTTATGGAGAGATATGGGGGGGGGGGACAATGAGACACAATTAGTGACAGGTCCTCTTTATGGAGAGATATGGGGGGGGGGTCAATGAGACATAATTAGTGACAGGTCCTCTTTATGGAGAGATATGGGGGGGGGGTCAATGAGACATAATTAGTGACGGGTCCTCTTTATGGAGAGATATGGGGGGGTCAATGAGACATAATTAGTGACAGGTCCTCTTTATGGAGAGATATGGGGGGGGGGGGGTCAATGAGACATAATTAGTGACGGGTCCTCTTTATGGAGAGATATGGGGGGGGTCAATGAGACATAATTAGTGACAGGTTCTCTTTATGGAGAGATATGGGGTCAATGAGACACAATTAGTGACAGGTCCTCTTTATGGAGAGATATGGGGGGGACAATGAGACACAATTAGTGACAGGTCCTCTTTATGGAGAGATATGGGGGGGGGGACAATGAGACATAATCAGTGACAGGTCCTGTTTATGGAGAGATATGGGGGGTCAATGAGACATAATTAGTGACAGGTCCTCTTTATGGAGAGATATGGGGGAGGGGTCAATGAGACATAATCAGTGACAGGTCCTCTTTATGGAGAGATATGGGGGGGGGGGGCAATGAGTCATAATAATGACAGGTCCTCTTTATGGAGAGATATGGGGGGGGACATTGAGACATAATTATTGACAGGTCCTCTTTATGGAGAGATATGGGGGGGACATTGAGACATAATTAGTGACATTTCCTCTTTATGGAGAGATATGGGGGGGACAATGAGACATAATTAGTGACAGGTCCTCTTTATGGAGAGATATGGGGGGGGGGGGTCAATGAGACATAATTAGTGACAGGTCCTCTTTATGGAGAGATATGGGGGGGGGGTCAATGAGACACAATTTGTGAGAGTTCCTCTTTATGGAGAGATATGGGGGGGACAATGGGACATAATTAGTGACAGGTCCTCTTTATGGAGAGATATGGGGGAACAATGAGACATAATTAGTGACAGGTCCTCTTTATGGAAAGATATGGGGGGGGGGAACAATGAGACACAATTAGTGACAGGTCCTCTTTATGGAGAGATATGGGGGGGTCAATGAGACATAATTAGTGACAGGTCCTCTTTATGAAGAGATATGGGGGGGGGGGGACAATGAGACACAATTAGTGACAGGTCCTCTTTATGGAGAGATATGGGGGGGTCAATGAGACATAATTAGTGACAGGTCCTCTTTATGAAGAGATATGGGGGGGGGGGGGACAATGAGACACAATTAGTGACAGGTCCTCTTTATGGAGAGATATGGGGGGGTCAATGAGACATAATTAGTGACAGGTCCTCTTTATGGAGAGATATGGGGGGTCAATAAGACATAATTAGTGACAGGTCCTCTTTATGGAGAGATATGGGGGGACAATGAGACACAATTAGTGACAGGTCCTCTTTATGGAGAGATATGGGGGGACAATGAGACATAATTAGTGACAGGTCCTCTTTATGGAGAGATATGGGGGGGACAATGAGACACAATTAGTGACAGGTCCTCTTTATGGAGAGATATGGGGGGTCAATGAGACATAATTAGTGACAGGTCCTCTTTATGGAGAGATATGGGGGGGGGGGGCAATGAGTCATAATTAGTGACAGGTCCTCTTTATGGAGAGATATGGGGGGAGACAATGAGACATAATCAGTGACAGGTCCTCTTTATGGAGAGATATGGGGGGGGGACATTGAGACATAATTAGTGACAGGTCCTCTTTATGGAGAGATATGGGGGGGGGGGGACAATGAGACACAATTAGTGAGAGGTCCTCTTTATGGAGAGATATGGGGGGGACAATGAGACATAATTAGTGACAGGTCCTTTTTATGGAGAGATATGGGGGGGGGGGGGGTCAATGAGACATAATTAGTGACAGGTCCTCTTTATGGAGAGATATGGGGGGGGGCGACAATGACACATAATTAGTGACAGGTCCTCTTTATGCAGAGATATGGGGGGGTCAATGAGACATAATTAGTGACAGGTCCTCTTTATGGAGAGATATGGGGGGTCAATGAGACATAATTAGTGACAGATCCTCTTTATAGAGAGATATGGGGGGGGGGGGCAATGAGACATAATTAGTGACAGGTCCTCTTTATGGAGAGATATGGGGGGGACGACAATGAGACACAATTAGTGACAGGTCCTCTTTATGGAGAGATTTGGGGGGGGGGTCAATGAGACATAATTAGTGACAGGTCCTCTTTATGGAGAGATATGGGGGGGGGTCAATGAGACATAATTAGTGACAGGTCCTCTTTATGGAGAGATATGGGGGGGGGGGTCAATGAGACATAATTAGTGACAGGTCCTCTTTATGGAGAGATATGGGGGGGGGGACAATGAGACATAATTAGTGACAGGTCCTCTTTATGGAGAGATATGGGGGGTCAATGAGACATAATTAGTGACAGGTCCTCTTTATGGAGAGAAATGGGGGGGGGGTCAATGAGACATAATTAGTGACAGGTCCTCTTTATGGAGAGATATGGGGGGGGGGGGGGACAATGAGACATAATTAGTGACAGGTCCTCTTTATGGAGAGATATGGGGGGGTCAATGAGACATAATTAGTGACAGGTCCTCTTTATGGAGAGATATGGGGGGGGACAATGAGACATAATTAGTGACATGTCCTCTTTATGGAGAGATATGGGGGGGGGGGGGGACAATGAGACATAATTAGTGACAGGTCCTCTTTATGGAGAGATATGGGGGAGACAATGAGACATAATCAGTGACAGGTCCTCTTTATGGAGAGATATGGGGGGGGGGGGGACATTGAGACATAATTAGTGACATGTCCTCTTTATGGAGAGATATGGGGGGGGGGGGGGACAATGAGACATAATTAGTGACAGGTCCTCTTTATGGAGAGATATGGGGGAGACAATGAGACATAATCAGTGACAGGTCCTCTTTATGGAGAGATATGGGGGGGGGGGGACATTGAGACATAATTAGTGACAGGTCCTCTTTATGGAGAGATATGGGGGGGTCAATGAGACACAATTTGTGACAGGTCCTCTTTATGGAGAGATATGGGGGGGGGGGTCAATGAGACATAATTAGTGACAGGTCCTCTTTATGGAGAGATATGGGGGGGGGGGGGGGGACAATGAGACATAATTAGTGACGGGTCCTCTTTATGGAGAGATATGGGGGGTCAATGAGACATAATTAGTGACAGGTCCTCTTTATGGAGAGATATGGGGGGGGGGGCAATGAGACATAATTAGTGACAGGTCCTCTTTATGGAGAGATATGGGGGGGACAATGAGACACAATTAGTGACAGGTCCTCTTTATGGAGAGATATGGGGGGGGACAATGAGACACAATTAGTGACAGGTCCTCTTTATGGAGAGATATGGGGGGTCAATGAGACATAATTAGTGACAGGTCCTCTTTATGGAGAGATATGGGGGGGGGGACGACAATGAGACATAATTAGTGACAGGTCCTCTTTGTGGAGAGATATGGGGAGGGTCAATGAGACATAATTAGTGACAGGTCGTCTTTGTGGAGAGATATGGGGGGGGGGACAATGAGACATATTTAGTGACAGGTCCTCTTTGTGGAGAGATATGGGGGGGGTCAATGAGACATAATTAGTGACAGGTCGTCTTTGTGGAGAGATATGGGGGGGGGGGGGGAACAATGAGACATAATTAGTGACGGGTCCTCTTTATGGAGAGATATGGGGGGGGGGGGACAATGAGACATAATTAGTGACGGGTCCTCTTTATGGAGAGATAGGGGGGGGGGTCAATGAGACATAATTAGTGACGGGTCCTCTTTATGGAGAGATATGGGGGGGTCAATGAGACATAATTAGTGACGGGTCCTCTTTATGGAGAGATAGGGGGGGGGGTCAATGAGACATAATTAGTGACGGGTCCTCTTTATGGAGAGATATGGGGGGGGGGGGTCAATGAGACATAATTAGTGAAAGGTCCTCTTTATGGAGAGATATGGGGGGGGGACAATGAGACATAATTAGTGACAGGTCCTCTTTATGGAGAGATATGGGGGGGTCAATGAGACATAATTAGTGACAGGTCCTCTTTATGGAGAGATATGGGGGGGGGCAATGAGACATAATCAGTGACAGGTCCTCTTTATGGAGAGATATGGGGGGGGGACAATGAGACACAATTAGTGACAGGTCCTCTTTATGGAGAGATATGGGGGGGGGACAATGAGACATAATTAGTGACAGGTCCTCTTTATGGAGAGATATGGGGGGGACAATGAGACATAATTAGTGACAGGTCCTCTTTATGGAGAGATATGGGGGGGGGGGTCAATCAGACACAATTAGTGACAGGTCCTCTTTATGGAGAGATATGGGGGGGGGTCAATCAGACACAATTAGTGACAGGTCCTCTTTATGGAGAGATATGGGGGGGGGGGGCAATAAGACATAATTAGTGACAGGTCCTCTTTATGGAGAGATATGGGGGGGGGTCAATGAGACATAATTAGTGACAGGTCCTCTTTATGGAGAGATATGGGGGGGATCAATAAGACATAATTAGTGACAGGTCCTCTTTATGGAGAGATATGGGGGGGTCAATAAGACACAATCAGTGACAGGTCCTCTTTATGGAGAGATATGGGGGGGGGGGCAATGAGACATAATTAGTGACAGGTCCTCTTTATGGAGAGATATGGGGGGGGGGTCAATAAGACACAGTCAGTGACAGGTCCTCTTTATGGAGAGATATGGAGGGGGGACAATGAGACATAATCAGTGACAGGTCCTCTTTATGGAGAGATATGGGGGGGGGTCAATAAGACACAGTCAGTGACAGGTCCTCTTTATGGAGAGATATGGGGGGGGGGTCAGTAAGACATAATCAGTGACAGGTCCTCTTTATGGAGAGATATGGGGGGGGGGGTCAATAAGACACAATCAGTGACAGGTCCTCTTTATGGAGAGATATGGGGGGGGGGGGGGTCAGTAAGACATAATCAGTGACAGGTCCTGTTTATGGAGAGATATGGGGGGGGAGTCAAGACACAATCAGTGACAGGTCCTCTTTATGGAGAGATCTGGGGGGGGGGTCAATAATACACAATCAGTGACAGGTCCTCTTTTTGGAGAGATATGGGGGGGGGGGGTCAGTAAGACATAATCAGTGACAGGTCCTCTTTATGGAGAGATATGGGGGGGGGGACAATGAAACATAATTAGTGACAGGTCCTCTTTATGGAGAGATATGGGGGGGGGGGTCAATAAGACATAATCAGTGACAGGTCCTCTTTATGGAGAGATATGGGGGGGGGGGGGACAATGAGACATAATTAGTGACAGGTCCTCTTTATGGAGAGATATGGGGGGGGGTCAATGAGACATAATTAGTGACAGGTCCTCTTTATGGAGAGATATGGGGGGGGGGGACAATGAGACACAATTAGTGACAGGTCCTCTTTATGGAGAGATATGGGGGGGGGTCAAGGAGACCTAATTAGTGACAGGTCTTCTTTATGGAGAGATATGGGGGGGGGGACAATGAGACATAATTAGTGACAGGTCCTCTCTATGGAGAGATATGGGGGGGGGACAATGAGACATAATTAGTGACAGGTCCTCTTTATGGAGAGATATGGGGGGGGGCAATGAGACATAATTAGTGACAGGTCCTCTTTATGGAGAGATATGGGGGAGGGGTCAATAAGACATAATTAGTGACAGGTCCTCTTTATGGAGAGATATGGAGGGGAGAAGAGACATAATTAGTGACAGGTCCTCTTTATGGAGAGATATGGGGGGGGGGACAATGAGACACAATTAGTGACAGGTCCTGTTTATGGAGAGATATGGGGGGGTCAATGAGACATAATTAGTGACAGGTCCTCTTTATGGAGAGATATGGGGGGGTCAATGAGACATAATTAGTGACAGGTCCTCTTTATGGAGAGATATGGGGGGGGGGGGGTCAATGAGACATAATTAGTGACAGGTCCTCTTTATGGAGAGATATGGGGGGGTCAATGAGACATAATTAGTGACAGGTCCTCTTTATGGAGAGATATGGGGGGGGGGGACAATGAGACATAATTAGTGACAGGTCCTCTTTATGGAGAGATATGGGGGGGTCAATGAGACATAATTAGTGACAGGTCCTCTTTATGGAGAGATATGGGGGGGGGGGACAATGAGACATAATTAGTGACAGGTCCTCTTTATGGAGAGATATGGGGGGGTCAATGAGACATAATTAGTGACAGGTCCTCTTTATGGAGAGATATGGGGGGGGGGGGGTCAGTGAGACATAATTAGTGACAGGTCCTCTTTATGGAGAGATATGGGGGGGGGGGGGACAATGAGACATAATTAGTGACAGGTCCTCTTTATGGAGAGATATGGGGGGGTCAATGAGACATAATTAGTGACAGGTTCTCTTTATGGAGAGATATGGGGGGGGGACAATGAGACATAATTAGTGACATGTCCTCTTTATGGAGAGATATGGGGGGGGGGACAATGAGACATAATTAGTGACAGGTCCTCTTTATGCAGAGATATGGGGGGGGGTCAATGAGACATAATTAGTGACAGGTCCTCTTTATGGAGAGAGATGGGGGAGAAAATGAGACATAATCAGTGAAAGGTCCTCTTTATGGAGAGATATGGGGGGGGGACATTGAGACATAATTAGTGACAGGTCCTCTTTATGGAGAGATATGAGGGGGGGACAATGAGACATAATTAGTGACAGGTCCTCTTTATGGAGAGATATGGGGGGGACAATGAGACACAATTAGTGACAGGTCCTCTTTATGGAGAGATATGGGGGGGGACAATGAGACACAATTAGTGACAGGTCCTCTTTATGGAGAGATATGGGGGGTCAATGAGACATAATTAGTGACAGGTCCTCTTTATGGAGAGATATGGGGGGGGACAATGAGACACAATTAGTGACAGGTCCTCTTTATGGAGAGATATGGGGGGTCAATGAGACATAATTAGTGACAGGTCCTCTTTATGGAGAGATATGGGGGGGGACAATGAGACATAATTAGTGACAGGTCCTCTTTATGGAGAGATATGGGGGGTCAATGAGACATAATTAGTGACAGGTCCTCTTTATGGAGAGATATGGGGGGGGGGGGACAATGAGACATAATTAGTGACAGGTCCTCTTTATGCAGAGATATGGGGGGGGGGCAATGAGACATAATTAGTGACAGGTCCTCTTTATGGAGAGATATGGGGGGGTCAATAAGACATAATTAGTGACAGGTCCTCTTTATGGAGAGATATGGGGGGGGGGGGGGGCAATGAGACATAATTAGTGACAGGTCCTCTTTATGGAGAGATATGGGGGGACAATGAGACACAATTAGTGACAGGTCCTCTTTATGGAGAGATATGGGGGGACAATGAGACATAATTAGTGACGGGTCCTCTTTATGGAGAGATATGGGGGGGGGGGGACAATGAGACACAATTAGTGACAGGTCCTCTTTATGGAGAGTAATGGGGGGGGGGGCAATGAGTCATAATCAGTGACAGGTCCTCTTTATGGAGAGATATGGGGGGGGGACATTGAGACATAATTAGTGACAGGTCCTCTTTATGGAGAGATATGGGGGGGACAATGAGACATAATTAGTGACAGGTCCTCTTTATGGAGAGATATGGGGGGGGGGGGGACAATGAGACATAATTAGTGACAGGTCCTCTTTATGGAGAGATATGGGGGGACAATGAGACATAATTAGTGACAGGTCCTCTTTATGGAGAGATATGGGGGGGACAATGAGACACAATTAGTGACAGGTCCTCTTTATGGAGAGATATGGGGGGGGACAATGAGACATAATTAGTGACAGGTCCTCTTTATGGAGAGATAAGGGGGGGACAATGAGTCATAATCAGTGACAGGTCCTCTTTATGGAGAGATATGGGGGGGGACAATGAGACATAATTAGTGACAGGTCCTCTTTATGGAGAGATATGGGGGGGGGTCAATGAGACATAATTAGTGACAGGTCCTCTTTATGGAGAGATATGGGGGGGATCAATAAGACATAATTAGTGACAGGTCCTCTTTATGGAGAGATATGGGGGGGATCAATAAGACATAATTAGTGACAGGTCCTCTTTATGGAGAGATATGGGGGGGTCAATAAGACACAATCAGTGACAGGTCCTCTTTATGGAGAGATATGGGGGGGGGGCAATGAGACATAATTAGTGACAGGTCCTCTTTATGGAGAGATATGGGGGGGGGGTCAATAAGACACAGTCAGTGACAGGTCCTCTTTATGGAGAGATATGGAGGGGGGACAATGAGACATAATCAGTGACAGGTCCTCTTTATGGAGAGATATGGGGGGGGGTCAATAAGACACAGTCAGTGACAGGTCCTCTTTATGGAGAGATATGGGGGGGGGGTCAGTAAGACATAATCAGTGACAGGTCCTCTTTATGGAGAGATATGGGGGGGGGGTCAATAAGACACAATCAGTGACAGGTCCTCTTTATGGAGAGATATGGGGGGGGGGGGGGGGTCAGTAAGACATAATCAGTGACAGGTCCTGTTTATGGAGAGATATGGGGGGGGAGTCAAGACACAATCAGTGACAGGTCCTCTTTATGGAGAGATCTGGGGGGGGGGTCAATAATACACAATCAGTGACAGGTCCTCTTTTTGGAGAGATATGGGGGGGGGGGGGTCAGTAAGACATAATCAGTGACAGGTCCTCTTTATGGAGAGATATGGGGGGGGGGACAATGAAACATAATTAGTGACAGGTCCTCTTTATGGAGAGATATGGGGGGGGGGGTCAATAAGACATAATCAGTGACAGGTCCTCTTTATGGAGAGATATGGGGGGGGGGGGGGACAATGAGACATAATTAGTGACAGGTCCTCTTTATGGAGAGATATGGGGGGGGGTCAATGAGACATAATTAGTGACAGGTCCTCTTTATGGAGAGATATGGGGGGGGGGGACAATGAGACACAATTAGTGACAGGTCCTCTTTATGGAGAGATATGGGGGGGGGTCAAGGAGACCTAATTAGTGACAGGTCTTCTTTATGGAGAGATATGGGGGGGGGGACAATGAGACATAATTAGTGACAGGTCCTCTTTATGGAGAGATATGGGGGGGGGACAATGAGACATAATTAGTGACAGGTCCTCTTTATGGAGAGATATGGGGGGGGGCAATGAGACATAATTAGTGACAGGTCCTCTTTATGGAGAGATATGGGGGAGGGGTCAATAAGACATAATTAGTGACAGGTCCTCTTTATGGAGAGATATGGAGGGGAGAAGAGACATAATTAGTGACAGGTCCTCTTTATGGAGAGATATGGGGGGGGGGACAATGAGACACAATTAGTGACAGGTCCTGTTTATGGAGAGATATGGGAGGGTCAATGAGACATAATTAGTGACAGGTCCTCTTTATGGAGAGATATGGGGGGGTCAATGAGACATAATTAGTGACAGGTCCTCTTTATGGAGAGATATGGGGGGGGGGGGGTCAATGAGACATAATTAGTGACAGGTCCTCTTTATGGAGAGATATGGGGGGGTCAATGAGACATAATTAGTGACAGGTCCTCTTTATGGAGAGATATGGGGGGGGGGGACAATGAGACATAATTAGTGACAGGTCCTCTTTATGGAGAGATATGGGGGGGTCAATGAGACATAATTAGTGACAGGTCCTCTTTATGGAGAGATATGGGGGGGGGGGACAATGAGACATAATTAGTGACAGGTCCTCTTTATGGAGAGATATGGGGGGGTCAATGAGACATAATTAGTGACAGGTCCTCTTTATGGAGAGATATGGGGGGGGGGGGTCAATGAGACATAATTAGTGACAGGTCCTCTTTATGGAGAGATATGGGGGGGGGGGGGACAATGAGACATAATTAGTGACAGGTCCTCTTTATGGAGAGATATGGGGGGGTCAATGAGACATAATTAGTGACAGGTTCTCTTTATGGAGAGATATGGGGGGGGACAATGAGACATAATTAGTGACATGTCCTCTTTATGGAGAGATATGGGGGGGGGGACAATGAGACATAATTAGTGACAGGTCCTCTTTATGCAGAGATATGGGGGGGGGTCAATGAGACATAATTAGTGACAGGTCCTCTTTATGGAGAGATATGGGGGGGGGGGACAATGAGACATAATTAGTGACAGGTCCTCTTTATGGAGAGATATGGGGGGGTCAATGAGACATAATTAGTGACAGGTCCTCTTTATGGAGAGATATGGGGGGGGGGGGTCAGTGAGACATAATTAGTGACAGGTCCTCTTTATGGAGAGATATGGGGGGGGGGGGGACAATGAGACATAATTAGTGACAGGTCCTCTTTATGGAGAGATATGGGGGGGTCAATGAGACATAATTAGTGACAGGTTCTCTTTATTGGAGAGATATGGGGGGGGGACAATGAGACATAATTAGTGACATGTCCTCTTTATGGAGAGATATGGGGGGGGGACAATGAGACATAATTAGTGACAGGTCCTCTTTATGCAGAGATATGGGGGGGGGTCAATGAGACATAATTAGTGACAGGTCCTCTTTATGGAGAGAGATGGGGGAGACAATGAGACATAATCAGTGAAAGGTCCTCTTTATGGAGAGATATGGGGGGGGGGACATTGAGACATAATTAGTGACAGGTCCTCTTTATGGAGAGATATGGGGGGGACAATGAGACACAATTAGTGACAGGTCCTCTTTATGGAGAGATATGGGGGGACAATGAGACACAATTAGTGACAGGTCCTCTTTATGGAGAGATATGGGGGTCAATGAGACATAATTAGTGACAGGTCCTCTTTATGGAGAGATATGGGGGGGACAATGAGACACAATTAGTGACAGGTCCTCTTTATGGAGAGATATGGGGGGTCAATGAGACATAATTAGTGACAGGTCCTCTTTATGGAGAGATATGGGGGGGGACAATGAGACATAATTAGTGACAGGTCCTCTTTATGGAGAGATATGGGGGGTCAATGAGACATAATTAGTGACAGGTCCTCTTTATGGAGAGATATGGGGGGGGGGGGACAATGAGACATAATTAGTGACAGGTCCTCTTTATGCAGAGATATGGGGGGGGGCAATGAGACATAATTAGTGACAGGTCCTCTTTATGGAGAGATATGGGGGGGTCAATAAGACATAATTAGTGACAGGTCCTCTTTATGGAGAGATATGGGGGGGGGGGGGGCAATGAGACATAATTAGTGACAGGTCCTCTTTATGGAGAGATATGGGGGGACAATGAGACACAATTAGTGACAGGTCCTCTTTATGGAGAGATATGGGGGGACAATGAGACATAATTAGTGACGGGTCCTCTTTATGGAGAGATATGGGGGGGGGGGGGCAATGAGACATAATTAGTGACAGGTCCTCTTTATGGAGAGATATGGGGGGACAATGAGACACAATTAGTGACAGGTCCTCTTTATGGAGAGATATGGGGGGACAATGAGACATAATTAGTGACAGGTCCTCTTTATGGAGAGATATGGGGGGGACAATGAGACACAATTAGTGACAGGTCCTCTTTATGGAGAGATATGGGGGGTCAATGAGACATAATTAGTGACAGGTCCTCTTTATGGAGAGTAATGGGGGGGGGGGCAATGAGTCATAATCAGTGACAGGTCCTCTTTATGGAGAGATATGGGGGGGGGACATTGAGACATAATTAGTGACAGGTCCTCTTTATGGAGAGATATGGGGGGGACAATGAGACATAATTAGTGACAGGTCCTCTTTATGGAGAGATATGGGGGGGGGGGGGACAATGAGACATAATTAGTGACAGGTCCTCTTTATGGAGAGATATGGGGGGACAATGAGACATAATTAGTGACAGGTCCTCTTTATGGAGAGATATGGGGGGGACAATGAGACACAATTAGTGACAGGTCCTCTTTATGGAGAGATATGGGGGGTCAATGAGACATAATTAGTGACAGGTCCTCTTTATGGAGAGTAATGGGGGGGGGGGGGGCAATGAGTCATAATCAGTGACAGGTCCTCTTTATGGAGAGATATGGGGGGGGGACATTGAGACATAATTAGTGACAGGTCCTCTTTATGGAGAGATATGGGGGGGGGGGACAATGAGACACAATTAGTGAGAGGTCCTCTTTATGGAGAGATATGGGGGGGACAATGAGACATAATTAGTGACAGGTCCTCTTTATGGAGAGATATGGGGGGGGGGGACAATGAGACATAATTAGTGACAGGTCCTCTTTATGCAGAGATATGGGGGGGTCAATGAAACATAATTAGTGACAGGTCCTCTTTATGGAGAGATATGGGGGGTCAATGAGACATAATTAGTGACAGGTCCTCTTTATGGAGAGATATGGGGGGGGGGACAATGAGACATAATTAGTGACAGGTCCTCTTTATGGAGAGATATGGGGGGGGGGACAATGAGACACAATTAGTGACAGGTCCTGTTTATGGAGAGATATGGGGGGGTCAATGAGACATAATTAGTGACAGGTCCTCTTTATGGAGAGATATGGGGGGGTCAATGAGACATAATTAGTGACAGGTCCTCTTTATGGAGAGATATGGGGGGGGGGTCAATGAGACATAATTAGTGACAGGTCCTCTTTATGGAGAGATATGGGGGGGGGGTCAATGAGACATAATTAGTGACAGGTCCTCTTTATGGAGAGATATGGGGGGGGGGGGGTCAATGAGACATAATTAGTGACAGGTCCTCTTTATGGAGAGATATGGGGGGGGGGACAATGAGACATAATTAGTGACAGGTCCTCTTTATGGAGAGATATGGGGGGTCAATGAGACATAATTAGTGACAGGTCCTCTTTATGGAGAGATATGGGGGGGGGGGGTCAATGAGACATAATTAGTGACAGGTCCTCTTTATGGAGAGATATGGGGGGGGGGGGACAATGAGACATAATTAGTGACAGGTCCTCTTTATGGAGAGATATGGGGGGGGGGGTCAATGAGACATAATTAGTGACAGGTCCTCTTTATGGAGAGATATGGTGGGGGGGGGTCAATAAGACACAATTAGTGACGGGTCCTCTTTATGGAGAGATATGGGGGGGTCAATGAGACACAATTTGTGAGAGTTCCTCTTTATGGAGAGATATGGGGGGGGACAATGGGACATAATTAGTGACAGGTCCTCTTTATGGAGAGATATGGGGGGTCAATGAGACATAATTAGTGACAGGTCCTCTTTATGGAGAGATATGGGGGGGGGGACAATGAGACATAATTAGTGACAGGTCCTCTTTATGGAGAGATATGGGAGGGGGGGGGACAATGAGACACAATTAGTGACAGGTCCTGTTTATGGAGAGATATGGGGGGGTCAATGAGACATAATTAGTGACAGGTCCTCTTCATGGAGAGATATGGGGGGGTCAATGAGACATAATTAGTGACAGGTCCTCTTTATGGAGAGATATGGGGGGGGGGGGTCAATGAGACATAATTAGTGACAGGCCCTCTTTATGGAGAGATATGGGGGGGGGGGACAATGAGACATAATTAGTGACAGGTCCTCTTTATGGAGAGATATGGGGGGTCAATGAGACATAATTAGTGACAGGTCCTCTTTATGGAGAGATATGGGGGGGTCAATGAGACATAATTAGTGACAGGTCCTCTTTATGGAGAGATATGGGGGGGGGGGGGGGTCAATGAGACATAATTAGTGACAGGTCCTCTTTATGGAGAGATATGGGGGGGGGGGGGGGACAATGAGACATAATTAGTGACAGGTCCTCTTTATGGAGAGATATGGGGGGGTCAATGAGACATAATTAGTGACAGGTCCTCTTTATGGAGAGATATGGGGGGGGACAATGAGACATAATTAGTGACATGTCCTCTTTATGGAGAGATATGGGGGGGGGGGAACAATGAGACATAATTAGTGACAGGTCCTCTTTATGCAGAGATATGGGGGGGGGGGTCAATGAGACATAATTAGTGACAGGTCCTCTTTATGGAGAGATATGGGGGAGACAATGAGACATAATCAGTGACAGGTCCTCTTTATGGAGAGATATGGGGGGTCAATAAGACACAATTAGTGACGGGTCCTCTTTATGGAGAGATATGGGGGGACAATGAGACATAATTAGTGACGGGTCCTCTTTATGCAGAGATATGGGGGGGGGGGGGTCAATGAGACATAATTAGTGACAGGTCCTCTTTATGGAGAGATATGGGGGGGACAATGAGACATAATTAGTGACAGGTCCTCTTTATGGAGAGATATGGAGGGGACAATGAGACACAATTAGTGACAGGTCCTCTTTATGGAGAGATATGGGGGGGTGGGGGACAATGAGACATAATTAGTGACAGGTCCTCTTTGTGGAGAGATATGGGGGGGGTCAATGAGACATAATTAGTGACAGGTCGTCTTTGTGGAGAGATATGGGGGGGGGACAATGAGACATAATTAGTGACAGGTCCTCTTTGTGGAGAGAAATGGGGGGGGTCAATGAGACATAATTAGTGACAGGTCGTCTTTGTGGAGAGATATGGGGGGGGGGGGGAACAATGAGACATAATTAGTGACGGGTCCTCTTTATGGAGAGATATGGGGGGGGGGGGGACAATGAGACATAATTAGTGACGGGTCCTCTTTATGGAGAGATAGGGGGGGGGGGTCAATGAGACATAATTAGTGACGGGTCCTCTTTATGGAGAGATATGGGGGGGGTCAATGAGACATAATTAGTGACAGGTCCTCTTTATGGAGAGATGTGGGGGGGGGGACAATGAGACATAATTAGTGACAGGTCCTCTTTATGGAGCGATATGGGGGGGACAATGAGACATAATTAGTGACAGGTCCTCTTTATGGAGAGATATGGGGGGGACAATGAGACATAATTAGTGACAGGTCCTCTTTATGGAGAGATATGGGGGGGTCAATGAGACATAATTAGTGACAGGTCCTCTTTATGGAGAGATATGGGGGGGGGACAATGAGACACAATTAGTGACAGGTCCTCTTTATGGAGAGATATGGGGGGGGGACAATGAGACACAATTAGTGACAGGTCCTCTTTATGGAGAGATATGGGGGGGGGACAATGAGACATAATTAGTGACAGGTCCTCTTTATGGAGAGATATGGGGGGGGACAATGAGACATAATTAGTGACAGGTCCTCTTTATGGAGAGATATGGGGGGGGGGTCAATCAGACACAATTAGTGACAGGTCCTCTTTATGGAGAGATATGGGGGGGGACAATGAGACATAATTAGTGACAGGTCCTCTTTATGGAGAGATATGGGGGGGGGGACAATGAGACACAATTAGTGACAGGTCCTCTTTATGGAGAGATATGGGGGGGGGGGTCAATGAGACATAATTAGTGACAGGTCCTCTTTATGGAGAGATATGGGGGGGGGTCAATGAGACATAATTAGTGACAGGTCCTCTTTATGGAGAGATATGGGGGGGGGGGACGGACAATGAGACATAATTAGTGACAGGTCCTCTTTATGGAGAGATATGGGGGGGTCAATGAGACATAATTAGTGACAGGTCCTCTTTATGGAGAGATATGGGGGGGGGGGGGGTCAATGAGACATAATTAGTGACAGGTCCTCTTTATGGAGAGATATGGGGGGGGGGACAATGAGACATAATTAGTGACAGGTCCTCTTTATGGAGAGATATGGGGGGGTCAATGAGACATAATTAGTGACAGGTCCTCTTTATGGAGAGATATGGGGGGGACAATGAGACACAATTAGTGACAGGTCCTCTTTATGGAGAGATATGGGGGGGGGGACAATGAGACATAATTAGTGACAGGTCCTCTTTATGGAGAGATATGGGGGGGTCAATGAGACATAATTAGTGACAGGTCCTCTTTATGGAGAGATATGGGGGGGGGACAATGAGACATAATTAGTGACATGTCCTCTTTATGGAGAGATATGGGGGGGGGGGGGGACAATGAGACATAATTAGTGACAGGTCCTCTTTATGGAGAGATATGGGGGGGTCAATGAGACATAATTAGTGACAGGTCCTCTTTATGGAGAGATATGGGGGGGGACAATGAGACATAATTAGTGACAGGTCCTCTTTATGGAGAGATATGGGGGGGGGGCAATAAGACATAATTAGTGACAGGTCCTCTTTATGCAGAGATATGGGGGGGGGTCAATGAGACATAATTAGTGACAGGTCCTCTTTATGGAGAGATATGGGGGTAGACAATGAGACATAATCAGTGACAGGTCCTCTTTATGGAGAGATATGGGGGGGGGGGACATTGAACATATTAGTGACAGGTCCTCTTTATGGAGAGATGTGGGGGGGGGGTCAATAAGACACAATTAGTGACGGGTCTCTTTATGGAGAGATATGGGGGGGCAATGAGACATAATTAGTGACAGGTCCTCTTTATGGAGAGATATGGGGGGCAATGAGACATAATTAGTGACAGGTCCTCTTTATGGAGAGATATGGGGGGGACAATGAGACACAATTAGTGACAGGTCCTCTTTATGGAGAGATATGGGGGGGGGGGGTCAATGAGACATAATTAGTGACAGGTCCTCTTTATGGAGAGATATGGGGGGGACAATGAGACACAATTAGTGACAGGTCCTCTTTATGGAGAGATATGGGGGGGGGGGTCAATGAGACATAATTAGTGACAGGTCCTCTTTATGGAGAGATATGGGGGGGACAATGAGACATAATTAGTGACAGGTCCTCTTTATGGAGAGATATGGGGGGGGGACAATGAGACACAATTTGTGACAGGTCCTCTTTATGGAGAGATATGGGGGGGGGGCAATGAGACATAATTAGTGACAGGTCCGCTTTATGGAGAGATATGGGGGGGGACAATGAGACATAATTAGTGACAGGTCCTCTTATGAGAGATATGGGGGGGGGTCAATCAGACACAATTAGTGACAGGTCCTCTTTATGGAGAGATATGGGGGGGGGGGCAATAAGACATAATTAGTGACAGGTCTTCTTTATGGAGAGATATGTGGGGGTGGGGTCAATGAGACATAATTAGTGACAGGTCCTCTTTATGGAGAGATATGGGGGGGGGGGCAATGAGACATAATTAGTGACAAGTCCTCTTTATGGAGAGAATGGGGGGGGTCAATGAGACATAATTAGTGACAGGTCCTCTTTATGGAGAGATATGGGGGGGGACAATGGAGACATAATCAGTGACAGGTCCTCTTTATGGAGAGATATGGGGGGGGGTCAATAAGACACAATCAGTGACAGGTCCTCTTTATGGAGAGATATGGGGGGGGGGGTCAATAAGACACAATCAGTGACAGGTCCTCTTTATGGAGAGATATGGGGGGGGGGGGGGGGTCAGTAAGACATAATTCAGTGACAGGTCCTCTTTATGGAGAGATATGGGGGGGGGGGACAATGAAACATAATTAGTGACAGGTCCTCTTTATGGAGAGATATGGGGGGTCAATAAGACATAATTAGTGACAGGTCCTCTTTATGGAGAGATATGGGGGGGGGGGACAATGAGACATAATTAGTGACAGGTCCTCTTTATGGAGAGATATGGGGGGGTCAATAAGACATAATTAGTGACAGGTCCTCTTTATGGAGAGATATGGGGGGGTCAATGAGACATAATTAGTGACAGGTCCTCTTTATGGAGAGATATGGGAGGGGTCAATGAGACATAATTAGTGACAGGTCCTCTTTATGGAGAGATATGGGGGGGAGAAGAGACATAATTAGTGACAGGTCCTCTTTATGGAGAGATATGGGGGGTGGGGGGGGCAATGAGACATAATTAGTGACAGGTCCTCTTTATGGAGAGATATGGGTGGTCAATAAGACATAATTAGTGACAGGTCCTCTTTATGGAGAGATATGGGGGGGGGGGAACAATGAGACATATTAGTGACAGGTCCTCTTTATGGAGAGATATGGGGGGTCAATGAGACATAATTAGTGACAGGTCCTCTTTATGGAGAGATATGGGGGGGGGGGGGGGACAATGAGACATAATTAGTGACAGGTCCTCTTTATGGAGAGATATGGGGGGTCAATGAGACATAATTAGTGACAGGTCCTCTTTATGGAGAGATATGGGGGGGGGGGGGCAATGAGACATAATTAGTGACAGGTCCTCTTTATGGAGAGATATGGGGGGGGGGACAATGAGACATAATTAGTGACAGGTCCTCTTTATGGAGAGATATGGGGGGGGGACAATGAGACATAATTAGTGACAGGTCCTCTTTATGGAGAGATATGGGAGGGGTCAATAAGACATAATTAGTGACAGGTCCTCTTTATGGAGAGATATGGGGGGGGGTCAATAAGACATAATTAGTGACAGGTCCTCTTTATTGAGAGATATGGGGGGGGGGGGGTCAATGAGACATAATTAGTGACAGGTCCTCTTTATGGAGAGATATGGGGGGGGTCAATGAGACATAATTAGTGACAGGTCCTCTTTATGGAGAGATATTGGGGGGGGTCAATGAGACATAATTAGTGACAGGTCCTCTTTATGGAGAGATATGGGGGTGGGGGGGGCAATGAGACATAATTAGTGACAGGTCCTCTTTATGGAGAGATATGGGGGGTGGGGGGGGCAATGAGACATAATTAGTGACAGGTCCTCTTTATGGAGAGATATGGTGGGGGGGGGTCAATGAGACATAATCAGTGACAGGTCCTCTTTATGGAGAGATATGGGGGGGGGTCAATAAGACATAATTAGTGACAGGTCCTCTTTATTGAGAGATATGGGGGGGGGGGTCAATGAGACATAATTAGTGACAGGTCCTCTTTATGGAGAGATATGGGGGGGGGTCAATGAGACATAATTAGTGACAGGTCCTCTTTATGGAGAGATATGGGGGGGGGGGACAATGAGACATAATTAGTGACAGGTCCTCTTTATGGAGAGATATGGGGGGGACAATGAGACATAATTAGTGACAGGTCCTCTTTATGGAGAGATATGGGGGGGGGGGGACAATGAGACATAATTAGTGACAGGTCCTCTTTATGGAGAGATTTGGGGGGGGGGGTCAATGAGACATAATTAGTGACAGGTCCTCTTTATGGAGAGATATGGGGGGGGGTCAATGAGACATAATTAGTGACAGGTCCTCTTTATGGAGAGATATGGGGGGGGGGGTCAATGAGACATAATTAGTGACAGGTCCTCTTTATGGAGAGATATGGGGGGGGGGACAATGAGACATAATTAGTGACAGGTCCTCTTTATGGAGAGATATGGGGGGTCAATGAGACATAATTAGTGACAGGTCCTCTTTATGGAGAGAAATGGGGGGGGGGTCAATGAGACATAATTAGTGACAGGTCCTCTTTATGGAGAGATATGGGGGGGGGGGGGACAATGAGACATAATTAGTGACAGGTCCTCTTTATGGAGAGATATGGGGGGGTCAATGAGACATAATTAGTGACAGGTCCTCTTTATGGAGAGATATGGGGGGGGACAATGAGACATAATTAGTGACATGTCCTCTTTATGGAGAGATATGGGGGGGGGGGGGGGACAATGAGACATAATTAGTGACAGGTCCTCTTTATGGAGAGATATGGGGGAGACAATGAGACATAATCAGTGACAGGTCCTCTTTATGGAGAGATATGGGGGGGGGGGGACATTGAGACATAATTAGTGACATGTCCTCTTTATGGAGAGATATGGGGGGGGGGGGGACAATGAGACATAATTAGTGACAGGTCCTCTTTATGGAGAGATATGGGGGAGACAATGAGACATAATCAGTGACAGGTCCTCTTTATGGAGAGATATGGGGGGGGGGGGGGACATTGAGACATAATTAGTGACAGGTCCTCTTTATGGAGAGATATGGGGGGGTCAATGAGACACAATTTGTGACAGGTCCTCTTTATGGAGAGATATGGGGGGGGGGGTCAATGAGACATAATTAGTGACAGGTCCTCTTTATGGAGAGATATGGGGGGGGGGGGGGACAATGAGACATAATTAGTGACGGGTCCTCTTTATGGAGAGATATGGGGGGTCAATGAGACATAATTAGTGACAGGTCCTCTTTATGGAGAGATATGGGGGGGGGGGCAATGAGACATAATTAGTGACAGGTCCTCTTTATGGAGAGATATGGGGGGGACAATGAGACACAATTAGTGACAGGTCCTCTTTATGGAGAGATATGGGGGGGGACAATGAGACACAATTAGTGACAGGTCCTCTTTATGGAGAGATATGGGGGGTCAATGAGACATAATTAGTGACAGGTCCTCTTTATGGAGAGATATGGGGGGGGGGGGACAATGAGACATAATTAGTGACAGGTCCTCTTTGTGGAGAGATATGGGGAGGGTCAATGAGACATAATTAGTGACAGGTCGTCTTTGTGGAGAGATATGGGGGGGGGGACAATGAGACATATTTAGTGACAGGTCCTCTTTGTGGAGAGATATGGGGGGGGTCAATGAGACATAATTAGTGACAGGTCGTCTTTGTGGAGAGATATGGGGGGGGGGGGGGAACAATGAGACATAATTAGTGACGGGTCCTCTTTATGGAGAGATATGGGGGGGGGGGACAATGAGACATAATTAGTGACGGGTCCTCTTTATGGAGAGATAGGGGGGGGGGTCAATGAGACATAATTAGTGACGGGTCCTCTTTATGGAGAGATATGGGGGGGTCAATGAGACATAATTAGTGACGGGTCCTCTTTATGGAGAGATAGGGGGGGGGGTCAATGAGACATAATTAGTGACGGGTCCTCTTTATGGAGAGATATGGGGGGGGGGGGTCAATGAGACATAATTAGTGAAAGGTCCTCTTTATGGAGAGATATGGGGGGGGGACAATGAGACATAATTAGTGACAGGTCCTCTTTATGGAGAGATATGGGGGGGTCAATGAGACATAATTAGTGACAGGTCCTCTTTATGGAGAGATATGGGGGGGGGCAATGAGACATAATCAGTGACAGGTCCTCTTTATGGAGAGATATGGGGGGGGACAATGAGACACAATAGTGACAGGTCCTCTTTATGGAGAGATATGGGGGGGGACAATGAGGACATAATTAGTGACAGGTCCTCTTTATGGAGAGATATGGGGGGACAATGAGACATAATTAGTGACAGGTCCTCTTTATGGAGAGATATGGGGGGGGGTCAATCAGACACAATTAGGACAGGTCTCCTTTATGGAGAGATATGGGGGGGGGTCAATCAGACACAATTAGGTGACAGGTCCTCTTTATGGAGAGATATGGGGGGGGGGCAATAAGACATAATTAGTGACAGGTCCTCTTTATGGAGAGATATGGGGGGGGGTCAATGAGACATAATTAGTGACAGGTCCTCTTTATGGAGAGATATGGGGGGGATCAATAAGACATAATTTAGTGACAGGTCCTCTTTATGGAGAGATATGGGGGGGATCAATAGACATAATTAGTGACAGGTCCTCTTTATGGAGAGATATGGGGGGTCAATAAGACACAATCAGTGACAGGTCCTCTTTATGGAGAGATATGGGGGGGGGGCAATGAGACATAATTAGTGACAGGTCCTCTTTATGGAGAGATATGGGGGGGGGGTCAATAAGACACAGTCAGTGACAGGTCCTCTTTATGGAGAGATATGGGGGGGGGGTCAGTAAGACATAATCAGTGACAGGTCCCTCTTTATGGAGAGATATGGGGGGGGGTCAATAAGACACAATCAGTGACAGGTCCTCTTTATGGAGAGATATGGGGGGGGGGGGTCAGTAAGACATAATCAGTGACAGGTCCTGTTTATGGAGAGATATGGGGGGGGAGTCAAGACACAATCAGTGACAGGTCCTCTTTATGGAGAGATCTGGGGGGGGGGTCAATAAATACACAATCAGTGACAGGTCCTCTTTTTGGAGAGATATGGGGGGGGGGGGTCAGTAAGACATAATCAGTGACAGGTCCTCTTTATGGAGAGATATGGGGGGGGGACAATGAAACATAATTAGTGACAGGTCCTCTTTATGGAGAGATATGGGGGGGGGGGGTCAATAAGACATAATCAGTGACAGGTCCCTCTTTATGGAGAGATATGGGGGGGGGGGGACAATGAGACATAATTAGTGACAGGTCCTCTTATGGAGAGATATGGGGGGGGTCAATGAGACATAATTAGTGACAGGTCCTCTTTATGGAGAGATATGGGGGGGGGGGACAATGAGACACAATTAGTGACAGGTCCTCTTTATGGAGAGATATGGGGGGGGGTCAAGGAGACCTAATTAGTGACAGGTCTTCTTTATGGAGAGATATGGGGGGGGGACAATGAGACATAATTATGACAGGTCCTCTTTATGGAGAGATATGGGGGGGGGGACAATGAGACATAATTAGTGGACAGGTCCTCTTTATGGAGAGATATGGGGGGGGCAATGAGACATAATTAGTGACAGGTCCTCTTTATGGAGAGATATGGGGGAGGGGTCAATAAGACATAATTAGTGACAGGTCCTCTTTATGGAGAGATATGGAGGGGAGAAGAGACATAATTAGTGACAGGTCCTCTTTATGGAGAGATATGGGGGGGGGGACAATGAGACACAATTAGTGACAGGTCCTGTTTATGGAGAGATATGGGAGGGTCAATGAGACATAATTAGTGGACAGGTCCTCTTTATGAGAGATATGGGGGGGTCAATGAGACATAATTAGTGAAGGTCTCTTTATGGAGAGATATGGGGGGGGGGGGGTCAATGAGACATAATTAGTGACAGGTCCTCTTTATGGAGAGATATGGGGGGGTCAATGAGACATAATTAGTGACAGGTCCTCTTTATGGAGAGATATGGGGGGGGGGGACAATGAGACATAATTAGTGACAGGTCCTCTTTATGGAGAGATATGGGGGGTCAATGAGACATAATTAGTGACAGGTCCTCTTTATGGAGAGATATGGGGGGGGGACAATGAGACATAATTAGTGACAGGTCCTCTTTATGGAGAGATATGGGGGGGTCAATGAGACATAATTAGTGACAGGTCCTCTTTATGGAGAGATATGGGGGGGGGGGGTCAATGAGACATAATAGTGACAGTCCTCTTTATGGAGAGATATGGGGGGGGGGGGACAATGAGACATAATTAGTGACAGGTCCTCTTTATGGAGAGATTTGGGGGGGTCAATGAGACATAATTAGTGACAGGTTCTCTTTATGGAGAGATATGGGGGGGGACAATGAGACATAATTAGTGACATGTCCTCTTTATGGAGAGATATGGGGGGGGGGACAATGAGACATAATTAGTGACAGGTCCTCTTTATGCCAGAGATATGAGGGGGGGTCAATGAGACATAATTAGTGACAGGTCTCTTTATGGAGAGATATGGGGGGGGGGACAATGAGACATAATTAGTGACAGGTCCTCTTTATGGAGAGATATGGGGGGGTCAATGAGACATAATTAGTGACAGGTCCTCTTTATGGAGAGATATGGGGGGGGGGGGGGTCAGTGAGACATAATTAGTGACAGGTCCTCTTTATGGAGAGATATGGGGGGGGGGGGGACAATGAGACATAATTAGTGACAGGTCCTCTTTATGGAGAGATATGGGGGGTCAATGAGACATAATTAGTGACAGGTTCTCTTTATGGAAGAGATATGGGGGGGGGACAATGAGACATAATTAGTGACATGTCCTCTTTATGGAGAGATATGGGGGGGGGACAATGAGACATAATTAGTGACAGGTCCTCTTTATGCAGAGATATGGGGGGGGGTCAATGAGACATAATTAGTGACAGGTCCTCTTATGGAGAGAGATGGGGGAGACAATGAGACATAATCAGTGAAAGTCCTCTTTATGGAGAGATATGGGGGGGGGACATTGAGACATAATTAGTGACAGGTCCTCTTTATGGAGAGATATGGGGGGGACAATGAGACACAATAGTGACAGGTCCTCTTTTATGGGAGAATATGGGGGGGACAATGAGACACAATTAGTGACAGGTCCTCTTTATGGAGAGATATGGGGGGTCAATGAGACATAATTAGTGACAGGTCCTGGTCCTCTTTATGGAGAGATATGGGGGGGACAATGAGACACAATTAGTGACAGGTCCTCTTTATGGAGAGATATGGGGGGTCAATGAGACATAATTAGTGACAGTCCTCTTTATGGAGAGATATGGGGGGGGACAATGAGACATAATTAGTGACAGGTCCTCTTTATGGAGAGATATGGGGGGTCAATGAGACATAATTAGTGACAGGTCCTCTTTATGGAGAGATATGGGGGGGGGGGGACAATGAGACATAATTAGTGACAGGTCCTCTTTATGCAGAGATATGGGGGGGGGCAATGAGACATAATTAGTGACAGGTCCTCTTTATGGAGAGATATGGGGGGGTCAATAAGACATAATTAGTGACAGGTCCTCTTTATGGAGAGATATGGGGGGGGGGGGGCAATGAGACATAATTAGTGACAGGTCCTCTTTATGGAGAGATATGGGGGACAATGAGACACAATTAGTGACAGGTCCTCTTTATGGAGAGATATGGGGGGACAATGAGACATAATTAGTGACGGGTCCTCTTTATGGAGAGATATGGGGGGGGGGGGACAATGAGACACAATTAGTGACAGGTCCTCTTTATGGAGAGATATGGGGGGACAATGAGACATAATTAGTGACAGGTCCTCTTTATGGAGAGATATGGGGGGGACATTGAGACACAATTAGTGACAGGTCCTCTTTATGGAGAGATATGGGGGGTCAATGAGACATAATTAGTGACAGGTCCTCTTTATGGAGAGTAATGGGGGGGGGGGCAATGAGTCATAATCAGTGACAGGTCCTCTTTATGGAGAGTATGGGGGGGGGGACATTGAGACATAATTAGTGACAGGTCCTCTTTATGGAGAGATATGGGGGGGACAATGAGACATAATTAGTGACAGGTCCTCTTTATGGAGAGATATGGGGGGGGGGGGGACAATGAGACATAATTAGTGACAGGTCCTCTTTATGGAGAGATATGGGGGGACAATGAGACATAATTAGTGACAGGTCCTCTTTATGGAGAGATATGGGGGGGACAATGAGACACAATTAGTGACAGGTCCTCTTTATGGAGAGATATGGGGGGGACAATGAGACATAATTAGTGACAGGTCCTCTTTATGGAGAGATATGGGGGGTCAATGAGACATAATTAGTGACAGGTCCTCTTTATGGAGAGTAATGGGGGGGGGGGGGGCAATGAGTCATAATCAGTGACAGGTCCTCTTTATGGAGAGATATGGGGGGGGGACATTGAGACATAATTAGTGACAGGTCCTCTTTATGGAGAGATATGGGGGGGGGGACAATGAGACACAATTAGTGAGAGGTCCTCTTTATGGAGAGATATGGGGGGGACAATGAGACATAATTAGTGACAGGTCCTCTTTATGGAGAGATATGGGGGGGGGGGACAATGAGACATAATTAGTGACAGGTCCTCTTTATGCAGAGATATGGGGGGGTCAATGAAACATAATTAGTGACAGGTCCTCTTTATGGAGAGATATGGGGGGTCAATGAGACATAATTAGTGACAGGTCCTCTTTATGGAGAGATATGGGGGGGGGGACAATGAGACATAATTAGTGACAGGTCCTCTTTATGGAGAGATATGGGGGGGGGGACAATGAGACACAATTAGTGACAGGTCCTGTTTATGGAGAGATATGGGGGGGTCAATGAGACATAATTAGTGACAGGTCCTCTTTATGGAGAGATATGGGGGGGTCAATGAGACATAATTAGTGACAGGTCCTCTTTATGGAGAGATATGGGGGGGGGGTCAATGAGACATAATTAGTGACAGGTCCTCTTTATGGAGAGATATGGGGGGGGGGTCAATGAGACATAATTAGTGACAGGTCCTCTTTATGGAGAGATATGGGGGGGGGGGGGTCAATGAGACATAATTAGTGACAGGTCCTCTTTATGGAGAGATATGGGGGGGGGGACAATGAGACATAATTAGTGACAGGTCCTCTTTATGGAGAGATATGGGGGGTCAATGAGACATAATTAGTGACAGGTCCTCTTTATGGAGAGATATGGGGGGGGGGGTCAATGAGACATAATTAGTGACAGGTCCTCTTTATGGAGAGATATGGGGGGGGGGGACAATGAGACATAATTAGTGACAGGTCCTCTTTATGGAGAGATATGGGGGGGGGGGTCAATGAGACATAATTAGTGACAGGTCCTCTTTATGGAGAGATATGGGGGAGACAATGAGACATAATCAGTGACAGGTCCTCTTTATGGAGAGATATGGGGAGGGGGACATTGAGACATAATTAGTGACAGGTCCTCTTTATGGAGAGATATGGTGGGGGGGGGTCAATAAGACACAATTAGTGACGGGTCCTCTTTATGGAGAGATATGGGGGGGTCAATGAGACACAATTTGTGAGAGTTCCTCTTTATGGAGAGATATGGGGGGGGACAATGGGACATAATTAGTGACAGGTCCTCTTTATGGAGAGATATGGGGGGTCAATGAGACATAATTAGTGACAGGTCCTCTTTATGGAGAGATATGGGGGGGGGGACAATGAGACATAATTAGTGACAGGTCCTCTTTATGGAGAGATATGGGAGGGGGGGGGGACAATGAGACACAATTAGTGACAGGTCCTGTTTATGGAGAGATATGGGGGGGTCAATGAGACATAATTAGTGACAGGTCCTCTTCATGGAGAGATATGGGGGGGTCAATGAGACATAATTAGTGACAGGTCCTCTTTATGGAGAGATATGGGGGGGGGGGGGGTCAATGAGACATAATTAGTGACAGGCCCTCTTTATGGAGAGATATGGGGGGGGGGGACAATGAGACATAATTAGTGACAGGTCCTCTTTATGGAGAGATATGGGGGGTCAATGAGACATAATTAGTGACAGGTCCTCTTTATGGAGAGATATGGGGGGGTCAATGAGACATAATTAGTGACAGGTCCTCTTTATGGAGAGATATGGGGGGGGGGGGGGGTCAATGAGACATAATTAGTGACAGGTCCTCTTTATGGAGAGATATGGGGGGGGGGGGGGGACAATGAGACATAATTAGTGACAGGTCCTCTTTATGGAGAGATATGGGGGGGTCAATGAGACATAATTAGTGACAGGTCCTCTTTATGGAGAGATATGGGGGGGGACAATGAGACATAATTAGTGACATGTCCTCTTTATGGAGAGATATGGGGGGGGGGGAACAATGAGACATAATTAGTGACAGGTCCTCTTTATGCAGAGATATGGGGGGGGGGGTCAATGAGACATAATTAGTGACAGGTCCTCTTTATGGAGAGATATGGGGGAGACAATGAGACATAATCAGTGACAGGTCCTCTTTATGGAGAGATATGGGGGGTCAATAAGACACAATTAGTGACGGGTCCTCTTTATGGAGAGATATGGGGGGACAATGAGACATAATTAGTGACGGGTCCTCTTTATGCAGAGATATGGGGGGGGGGGGGTCAATGAGACATAATTAGTGACAGGTCCTCTTTATGGAGAGATATGGGGGGGACAATGAGACATAATTAGTGACAGGTCCTCTTTATGGAGAGATATGGAGGGGACAATGAGACACAATTAGTGACAGGTCCTCTTTATGGAGAGATATGGGGGGGTGGGGGACAATGAGACATAATTAGTGACAGGTCCTCTTTGTGGAGAGATATGGGGGGGGTCAATGAGACATAATTAGTGACAGGTCGTCTTTGTGGAGAGATATGGGGGGGGGACAATGAGACATAATTAGTGACAGGTCCTCTTTGTGGAGAGAAATGGGGGGGGTCAATGAGACATAATTAGTGACAGGTCGTCTTTGTGGAGAGATATGGGGGGGGGGGGGAACAATGAGACATAATTAGTGACGGGTCCTCTTTATGGAGAGATATGGGGGGGGGGGGGACAATGAGACATAATTAGTGACGGGTCCTCTTTATGGAGAGATAGGGGGGGGGGGTCAATGAGACATAATTAGTGACGGGTCCTCTTTATGGAGAGATAGGGGGGGGGGGGGGGACAATGAGACATAATTAGTGACGGGTCCTCTTTATGGAGAGATAGGGGGGGGGGGTCAATGAGACATAATTAGTGACAGGTCCTCTTTATGGAGAGATATGGGGGGGACAATGAGACATAATTAGTGACAGGTCCTCTTTATGGAGAGATATGGGGGGGTCAATGAGACATAATTAGTGACAGGTCCTCTTTATGGAGAGATATGGGGGGGGGACAATGAGACACAATTAGTGACAGGTCCTCTTTATGGAGAGATATGGGGGGGGGACAATGAGACACAATTAGTGACAGGTCCTCTTTATGGAGAGATATGGGGGGGGGACAATGAGACATAATTAGTGACAGGTCCTCTTTATGGAGAGATATGGGGGGGGACAATGAGACATAATTAGTGACAGGTCCTCTTTATGGAGAGATATGGGGGGGGGGTCAATCAGACACAATTAGTGACAGGTCCTCTTTATGGAGAGATATGGGGGGACAATGAGACATAATTAGTGACAGGTCCTCTTTATTGAGAGATATGGGGGGGGGGACAATGAGACACAATTAGTGACAGGTCCTCTTTATGGAGAGATATGGGGGGGGGGGTCAATGAGACATAATTAGTGACAGGTCCTCTTTATGGAGAGATATGGGGGGGGGTCAATGAGACATAATTAGTGACAGGTCCTCTTTATGGAGAGATATGGGGGGGGGGGGGGGACAATGAGACATAATTAGTGACAGGTCCTCTTTATGGAGAGATATGGGGGGGTCAATGAGACATAATTAGTGACAGGTCCTCTTTATGGAGAGATATGGGGGGGGGGGGTCAATGAGACATAATTAGTGACAGGTCCTCTTTATGGAGAGATATGGGGGGGGGGACAATGAGACATAATTAGTGACAGGTCCTCTTTATGGAGAGATATGGGGGGGTCAATGAGACATAATTAGTGACAGGTCCTCTTTATGGAGAGATATGGGGGGGACAATGAGACACAATTAGTGACAGGTCCTCTTTATGGAGAGATATGGGGGGGGGGACAATGAGACATAATTAGTGACAGGTCCTCTTTATGGAGAGATATGGGGGGGTCAATGAGACATAATTAGTGACAGGTCCTCTTTATGGAGAGATATGGGGGGGGGACAATGAGACATAATTAGTGACATGTCCTCTTTATGGAGAGATATGGGGGGGGGGGGGGACAATGAGACATAATTAGTGACAGGTCCTCTTTATGGAGAGATATGGGGGGGTCAATGAGACATAATTAGTGACAGGTCCTCTTTATGGAGAGATATGGGGGGGGACAATGAGACATAATTAGTGACAGGTCCTCTTTATGGAGAGATATGGGGGGGGGGGGCAATAAGACATAATTAGTGACAGGTCCTCTTTATGCAGAGATATGGGGGGGGGTCAATGAGACATAATTAGTGACAGGTCCTCTTTATGGAGAGATATGGGGAGACAATGAGACATAATCAGTGACAGGTCCTCTTTATGGAGAGATATGGGGGGGGGGGACATTGAGACATAATTAGTGACAGGTCCTCTTTATGGAGAGATGTGGGGGGGGGGGGTCAATAAGACACAATTAGTGACGGGTCCTCTTTATGGAGAGATATGGGGGGGCAATGAGACATAATTAGTGACAGGTCCTCTTTATGGAGAGATATGGGGGGGCAATGAGACATAATTAGTGACAGGTCCTCTTTATGGAGAGATATGGGGGGGACAATGAGACACAATTAGTGACAGGTCCTCTTTATGGAGAGATATGGGGGGGGGGGGTCAATGAGACATAATTAGTGACAGGTCCTCTTTATGGAGAGATATGGGGGGGGACAATGAGACACAATTAGTGACAGGTCCTCTTTATGGAGAGATATGGGGGGTCAATGAGACATAATTAGTGACAGGTCCTCTTTATGGAGAGATATGGGGGGGGACAATGAGACATAATTAGTGACAGGTCCTCTTTATGGAGAGATATGGGGGGTCAATGAGACATAATTAGTGACAGGTCCTCTTTATGGAGAGATATGGGGGGGGGGGGACAATGAGACATAATTAGTGACAGGTCCTCTTTATGCAGAGATATGGGGGGGGGCAATGAGACATAATTAGTGACAGGTCCTCTTTATGGAGAGATATGGGGGGGTCAATAAGACATAATTAGTGACAGGTCCTCTTTATGGAGAGATATGGGGGGGGGGGGGGCAATGAGACATAATTAGTGACAGGTCCTCTTTATGGAGAGATATGGGGGGACAATGAGACACAATTAGTGACAGGTCCTCTTTATGGAGAGATATGGGGGGACAATGAGACATAATTAGTGACGGGTCCTCTTTATGGAGAGATATGGGGGGGGGGGGACAATGAGACACAATTAGTGACAGGTCCTCTTTATGGAGAGATATGGGGGGACAATGAGACATAATTAGTGACAGGTCCTCTTTATGGAGAGATATGGGGGGACAATGAGACACAATTAGTGACAGGTCCTCTTTATGGAGAGATATGGGGGGTCAATGAGACATAATTAGTGACAGGTCCTCTTTATGGAGAGTAATGGGGGGGGGGCAATGAGTCATAATCAGTGACAGGTCCTCTTTATGGAGAGATATGGGGGGGGACATTGAGACATAATTAGTGACAGGTCCTCTTTATGGAGAGATATGGGGGGGACAATGAGACATAATTAGTGACAGGTCCTCTTTATGGAGAGATATGGGGGGGGGGGGGACAATGAGACATAATTAGTGACAGGTCCTCTTTATGGAGAGATATGGGGGGACAATGAGACATAATTAGTGACAGGTCCTCTTTATGGAGAGATATGGGGGGGACAATGAGACACAATTAGTGACAGGTCCTCTTTATGGAGAGATATGGGGGGGACAATGAGACATAATTAGTGACAGGTCCTCTTTATGGAGAGATATGGGGGGTCAATGAGACATAATTAGTGACAGGTCCTCTTTATGGAGAGTAATGGGGGGGGGGGGGGGCAATGAGTCATAATCAGTGACAGGTCCTCTTTATGGAGAGATATGGGGGGGACATTGAGACATAATTAGTGACAGGTCCTCTTTATGGAGAGATATGGGGGGGGGGACAATGAGACACAATTAGTGAGAGGTCCTCTTTATGGAGAGATATGGGGGGGACAATGAGACATAATTAGTGACAGGTCCTCTTTATGGAGAGATATGGGGGGGGGGGACAATGAGACATAATTAGTGACAGGTCCTCTTTATGCAGAGATATGGGGGGGTCAATGAAACATAATTAGTGACAGGTCCTCTTTATGGAGAGATATGGGGGGTCAATGAGACATAATTAGTGACAGGTCCTCTTTATGGAGAGATATGGGGGGGGGACAATGAGACATAATTAGTGACAGGTCCTCTTTATGGAGAGATATGGGGGGGGGACAATGAGACACAATTAGTGACAGGTCCTGTTTATGGAGAGATATGGGGGGGTCAATGAGACATAATTAGTGACAGGTCCTCTTTATGGAGAGATATGGGGGGGTCAATGAGACATAATTAGTGACAGGTCCTCTTTATGGAGAGATATGGGGGGGGGGTCAATGAGACATAATTAGTGACAGGTCCTCTTTATGGAGAGATATGGGGGGGGGGTCAATGAGACATAATTAGTGACAGGTCCTCTTTATGGAGAGATATGGGGGGGGGGGGGTCAATGAGACATAATTAGTGACAGGTCCTCTTTATGGAGAGATATGGGGGGGGGGACAATGAGACATAATTAGTGACAGGTCCTCTTTATGGAGAGATATGGGGGGTCAATGAGACATAATTAGTGACAGGTCCTCTTTATGGAGAGATATGGGGGGGGGGGTCAATGAGACATAATTAGTGACAGGTCCTCTTTATGGAGAGATATGGGGGGGGGGGGACAATGAGACATAATTAGTGACAGGTCCTCTTTATGGAGAGATATGGGGGGGGGGTCAATGAGACATAATTAGTGACAGGTCCTCTTTATGGAGAGATATGGGGGAGACAATGAGACATAATCAGTGACAGGTCCTCTTTATGGAGAGATATGGGGAGGGGGACATTGAGACATAATTAGTGACAGGTCCTCTTTATGGAGAGATATGGTGGGGGGGGGTCAATAAGACACAATTAGTGACGGGTCCTCTTTATGGAGAGATATGGGGGGGTCAATGAGACACAATTTGTGAGAGTTCCTCTTTATGGAGAGATATGGGGGGGGACAATGGGACATAATTAGTGACAGGTCCTCTTTATGGAGAGATATGGGGGGTCAATGAGACATAATTAGTGACAGGTCCTCTTTATGGAGAGATATGGGGGGGGGGACAATGAGACATAATTAGTGACAGGTCCTCTTTATGGAGAGATATGGGAGGGGGGGGGACAATGAGACACAATTAGTGACAGGTCCTGTTTATGGAGAGATATGGGGGGGTCAATGAGACATAATTAGTGACAGGTCCTCTTCATGGAGAGATATGGGGGGGTCAATGAGACATAATTAGTGACAGGTCCTCTTTATGGAGAGATATGGGGGGGGGGGGTCAATGAGACATAATTAGTGACAGGCCCTCTTTATGGAGAGATATGGGGGGGGGGGACAATGAGACATAATTAGTGACAGGTCCTCTTTATGGAGAGATATGGGGGGTCAATGAGACATAATTAGTGACAGGTCCTCTTTATGGAGAGATATGGGGGGGTCAATGAGACATAATTAGTGACAGGTCCTCTTTATGGAGAGATATGGGGGGGGGGGGGTCAATGAGACATAATTAGTGACAGGTCCTCTTTATGGAGAGATATGGGGGGGGGGGGGGGACAATGAGACATAATTAGTGACAGGTCCTCTTTATGGAGAGATATGGGGGGGTCAATGAGACATAATTAGTGACAGGTCCTCTTTATGGAGAGATATGGGGGGGACAATGAGACATAATTAGTGACATGTCCTCTTTATGGAGAGATATGGGGGGGGGGGAACAATGAGACATAATTAGTGACAGGTCCTCTTTATGCAGAGATATGGGGGGGGGGGTCAATGAGACATAATTAGTGACAGGTCCTCTTTATGGAGAGATATGGGGGGTCAATAAGACACAATTAGTGACGGGTCCTCTTTATGGAGAGATATGGGGGGACAATGAGACATAATTAGTGACGGGTCCTCTTTATGCAGAGATATGGGGGGGGGGGGGTCAATGAGACATAATTAGTGACAGGTCCTCTTTATGGAGAGATATGGGGGGGACAATGAGACATAATTAGTGACAGGTCCTCTTTATGGAGAGATATGGAGGGGACAATGAGACACAATTAGTGACAGGTCCTCTTTATGGAGAGATATGGGGGGGTGGGGGACAATGAGACATAATTAGTGACAGGTCCTCTTTGTGGAGAGATATGGGGGGGGTCAATGAGACATAATTAGTGACAGGTCGTCTTTGTGGAGAGATATGGGGGGGGGACAATGAGACATAATTAGTGACAGGTCCTCTTTGTGGAGAGAAATGGGGGGGGTCAATGAGACATAATTAGTGACAGGTCGTCTTTGTGGAGAGATATGGGGGGGGGGGGGAACAATGAGACATAATTAGTGACGGGTCCTCTTTATGGAGAGATATGGGGGGGGGGGGGACAATGAGACATAATTAGTGACGGGTCCTCTTTATGGAGAGATAGGGGGGGGGGGTCAATGAGACATAATTAGTGACGGGTCCTCTTTATGGAGAGATATGGGGGGGGTCAATGAGACATAATTAGTGACAGGTCCTCTTTATGGAGAGATGTGGGGGGGGGGACAATGAGACATAATTAGTGACAGGTCCTCTTTATGGAGCGATATGGGGGGGACAATGAGACATAATTAGTGACAGGTCCTCTTTATGGAGAGATATGGGGGGGACAATGAGACATAATTAGTGACAGGTCCTCTTTATGGAGAGATATGGGGGGGTCAATGAGACATAATTAGTGACAGGTCCTCTTTATGGAGAGATATGGGGGGGGGACAATGAGACACAATTAGTGACAGGTCCTCTTTATGGAGAGATATGGGGGGGGGACAATGAGACACAATTAGTGACAGGTCCTCTTTATGGAGAGATATGGGGGGGGGACAATGAGACATAATTAGTGACAGGTCCTCTTTATGGAGAGATATGGGGGGGGACAATGAGACATAATTAGTGACAGGTCCTCTTTATGGAGAGATATGGGGGGGGGGTCAATCAGACACAATTAGTGACAGGTCCTCTTTATGGAGAGATATGGGGGGGACAATGAGACATAATTAGTGACAGGTCCTCTTTATTGAGAGATATGGGGGGGGGGACAATGAGACACAATTAGTGACAGGTCCTCTTTATGGAGAGATATGGGGGGGGGGGTCAATGAGACATAATTAGTGACAGGTCCTCTTTATGGAGAGATATGGGGGGGGGTCAATGAGACATAATTAGTGACAGGTCCTCTTTATGGAGAGATATGGGGGGGGGGGGGGGACAATGAGACATAATTAGTGACAGGTCCTCTTTATGGAGAGATATGGGGGGGTCAATGAGACATAATTAGTGACAGGTCCTCTTTATGGAGAGATATGGGGGGGGGGGGGTCAATGAGACATAATTAGTGACAGGTCCTCTTTATGGAGAGATATGGGGGGGGGGACAATGAGACATAATTAGTGACAGGTCCTCTTTATGGAGAGATATGGGGGGGTCAATGAGACATAATTAGTGACAGGTCCTCTTTATGGAGAGATATGGGGGGGACAATGAGACACAATTAGTGACAGGTCCTCTTTATGGAGAGATATGGGGGGGGGGACAATGAGACATAATTAGTGACAGGTCCTCTTTATGGAGAGATATGGGGGGGTCAATGAGACATAATTAGTGACAGGTCCTCTTTATGGAGAGATATGGGGGGGGGACAATGAGACATAATTAGTGACATGTCCTCTTTATGGAGAGATATGGGGGGGGGGGGGGACAATGAGACATAATTAGTGACAGGTCCTCTTTATGGAGAGATATGGGGGGGTCAATGAGACATAATTAGTGACAGGTCCTCTTTATGGAGAGATATGGGGGGGGACAATGAGACATAATTAGTGACAGGTCCTCTTTATGGAGAGATATGGGGGGGGGGGGCAATAAGACATAATTAGTGACAGGTCCTCTTTATGCAGAGATATGGGGGGGGGTCAATGAGACATAATTAGTGACAGGTCCTCTTTATGGAGAGATATGGGGGAGACAATGAGACATAATCAGTGACAGGTCCTCTTTATGGAGAGATATGGGGGGGGGGGACATTGAGACATAATTAGTGACAGGTCCTCTTTATGGAGAGATGTGGGGGGGGGGGTCAATAAGACACAATTAGTGACGGGTCCTCTTTATGGAGAGATATGGGGGGGCAATGAGACATAATTAGTGACAGGTCCTCTTTATGGAGAGATATGGGGGGGCAATGAGACATAATTAGTGACAGGTCCTCTTTATGGAGAGATATGGGGGGGACAATGAGACACAATTAGTGACAGGTCCTCTTTATGGAGAGATATGGGGGGGGGGGTCAATGAGACATAATTAGTGACAGGTCCTCTTTATGGAGAGATATGGGGGGGGACAATGAGACACAATTAGTGACAGGTCCTCTTTATGGAGAGATATGGGGGGGGGGGGGGTCAATGAGACATAATTAGTGACAGGTCCTCTTTATGGAGAGATATGGGGGGGACAATGAGACATAATTAGTGACAGGTCCTCTTTATGGAGAGATATGGGGGGGGGACAATGAGACACAATTTGTGACAGGTCCTCTTTATGGAGAGATATGGGGGGGGACAATGAGACATAATTAGTGACAGGTCCTCTTTATGGAGAGATATGGGGGGGACAATGAGACATAATTAGTGACAGGTCCTCTTTATGGAGAGATATGGGGGGGGTCAATCAGACACAATTAGTGACAGGTCCTCTTTATGGAGAGATATGGGGGGGGGGCAATAAGACATAATTAGTGACAGGTCCTCTTTATGGAGAGATATGGGGGGGGGGTCAATGAGACATAATTAGTGACAGGTCCTCTTTATGGAGAGATATGGGGGGGGGGGGGCAATGAGACATAATTAGTGACAAGTCCTCTTTATGGAGAGATATGGGGGGGGTCAATGAGACATAATTAGTGACAGGTCCTCTTTATGAGAGATATGGGGGGGGACAATGAGACATAATCAGTGACAGGTCCTCTTTATGGAGAGATATGGGGGGGGGGTCAATAAGACACAATCAGTGACAGGTCCTCTTTATGGGAGAGATATGGGGGGGGGGGGTCAATAAGACACAATCAGTGACAGGTCCTCTTTATGGAGAGATATGGGGGGGGGGGGGGGTCAGTAAGACATAATCAGTGACAGGTCCTCTTTATGGAGAGATATGGGGGGGGGGGACAATGAAACATAATTAGTGACAGGTCCTCTTTATGGAGAGATATGGGGGGTCAATAAGACATAATTAGTGACAGGTCCTCTTTATGGAGAGATATGGGGGGGGGGACAATGAGACATAATTAGTGACAGGTCCTCTTTATGGAGAGATATGGGGGGGTCAATAAGACATAATTAGTGACAGGTCCTCTTTATGGAGAGATATGGGGGGGTCAATGAGACATAATTAGTGACAGGTCCTCTTTATGGAGAGATATGGGGGGGTCAATAAGACACAATTAGTGACAGGTCCTCTTTATGGAGAGATATGGGGGGGAGAAGAGACATAATTAGTGACAGGTCCTCTTTATGGAGAGATATGGGGGGGGGCAATGAGACATAATTAGTGACAGGTCCTCTTTATGGAGAGATATGGGTGGTCAATAAGACATAATTAGTGACAGGTCCTCTTTATGGAGAGATATGGGGGGGGGGGGGAACAATGAGACATAATTAGTGACAGGTCCTCTTTATGGAGAGATATGGGGGGTCAATGAGACATAATTAGTGACAGGTCCTCTTTATGGAGAGATATGGGGGGGGGGGACAATGAGACATAATTAGTGACAGGTCCTCTTTATGGAGAGATATGGGGGGTCAATGAGACATAATTAGTGACAGGTCCTCTTTATGGAGAGATATGGGGGGGGGGGGGGGCAATGAGACATAATTAGTGACAGGTCCTCTTTATGGAGAGATATGGGGGGGGGGGACAATGAGACATAATTAGTGACAGGTCCTCTTTATGGAGAGATATGGGGGGGGGGACAATGAGACATAATTAGTGACAGGTCCTCTTTATGGAGAGATATGGGAGGGGTCAATAAGACATAATTAGTGACAGGTCCTCTTTATGGAGAGATATGGGGGGGGGTCAATAAGACATAATTAGTGACAGGTCCTCTTTATTGAGAGATATGGGGGGGGGGGGTCAATGAGACATAATTAGTGACAGGTCCTCTTTATGGAGAGATATGGGGGGGGTCAATGAGACATAATTAGTGACAGGTCCTCTTTATGGAGAGATATGGGGGGGGGTCAATGAGACATAATTAGTGACAGGTCCTCTTTATGGAGAGATATGGGGGGTGGGGGGGGCAATGAGACATAATTAGTGACAGGTCCTCTTTATGGAGAGATATGGGGGGTGGGGGGGGCAATGAGACATAATTAGTGACAGGTCCTCTTTATGGAGAGATATGGTGGGGGGGGGTCAATGAGACATAATCAGTGACAGGTCCTCTTTATGGAGAGATATGGGGGGGGGTCAATAAGACATAATTAGTGACAGGTCCTCTTTATTGAGAGATATGGGGGGGGGTCAATGAGACATAATTAGTGACAGGTCCTCTTTATGGAGAGATATGGGGGGGGGTCAATGAGACATAATTAGTGACAGGTCCTCTTTATGGAGAGATATGGGGGGGGGGGACAATGAGACATAATTAGTGACAGGTCCTCTTTATGGAGAGATATGGGGGGGACAATGAGACATAATTAGTGACAGGTCCTCTTTATGGAGAGATATGGGGGGGGGGGGACAATGAGACATAATTAGTGACAGGTCCTCTTTATGGAGAGATATGGGGGGGGGGTCAATGAGACATAATTAGTGACAGGTCCTCTTTATGGAGAGATATGGGGGGGGGGGACAATGAGACATAATTAGTGACAGGTCCTCTTTATGGAGAGATATGGGGGGGGGGACAATGAGACATAATTAGTGACAGGTCCTCTTTGTGGAGAGATATGGGGGGTCAATAAGACATAATTAGTGACAGGTCCTCTTTATGGAGAGATATGAGGGGGACAATGAGACATAATTAGTGACAGGTCCTCTTTATGGAGAGATATGGGGGGGACAATGAGACATAATTAGTGACAGGTCCTCTTTATGGAGAGATATGGGGGGGGGGGACAATGAGACATAATTAGTGACAGGTCCTCTTTATGGAGAGATATGGGGGACAATGAGACATAATTAGTGACAGGTCCTCTTTATGGAGAGATATGGGGGGGACAATGAGACATAATTAGTGACAGGTCCTCTTTATGGAGAGATATGGGGGGGGGGGGACAATGAGACATAATTAGTGACAGGTCCTCTTTATGGAGAGATATGGGGGGGGGACAATGAGACATAATTAGTGACAGGTCCTCTTTATGGAGAGATATGGGGGGGGGGGACAATGAGACATAATCAGTGACAGGTCCTCTTTATGCAGACACCGGGGGGGTTAATAAGACCCCACATCTCTCCTCTGCAATGTAAAGCATTAGATAAATAAAATCATCAATCTAGTGCTTTTAAAAAAAGAAAAACAATGTCCGGAACAGGAAGTGACATCACTCCGGTCCTCCAAGGGCATAGAGATGAGTGGCGACCATCTTTCCCTCACTCACCTCTATGCCCAGTGCCGGTGTCGATGGTTTCTCAGGTAAGGCGGAGTACTGGTGGGCTGCGGCAAGGGGCGGGGTTTTTTCGGCACCTGTATCGGTGCTTTTTTCATATCGGCCGACGGCTGAAAGGGGTGTTTTCAGCCATTGAAATTTCGGTGCACCCCTAGTTGGAATCCTTTGCTACACGAATGGCCCCACATGCCTCTGCCTGGTCATCCCATTCATGTTTGTTATTGGCTCCTAACATCTCCAGGGTCTCGGGGATTTGGGGGCCGGCCCATCACTTGCCCATACTGTCTCCTACCACCCAGGCACCATTACTAAGTGCTTCTACTTTTCCTTTCTTCACTGATTTCTTGATCTATATGTAGCTTTATAATTTATTTACCGTTTCCTGTTTATTCACACAGCACTACGTAGACCAATATCGGGGATCCCACTTGGCTGCCCTTTGGTGGTCTTGGAGGGGCCCCTCCAGGAGATGAATAGAGCGACAGTTGCTTTCCTCTGATTTTTTCATCCTTTCTCTGTCCTGAGAGGATTGTGGAGTCATCGGCTACACTCACTTCACTAATGATTCTAGTCTTGGCGGGTTTCTCGTGTCTTCTACCCCCAGCGGGGGCTATGTACAGTTGTGTTGAAAATACTAGCCGTCAGACATCACTAACCGGATCAGTCACTGTTTTTGGTAGAAATGATATTTCTACATGGCAGATAATTTCCTAGCAGGTGTAGTAGAGTCATAGAAATCCAACAGACCCAACAGTCATGACATGCGTGCTGCTGATTCTGTGTCATTGAATCACTCATTGAAAGGGGCGTGTTCAAAATAATAGCCGTGTGGAGTTCTATTAGTGAGGTCATTCATTCTGTGAAAAGCAGGTGGCAATTATTGCCCTTATTTAGGGAAGGAAGGCAGCAAATGTTGGACATGCTGGTTACAGTGCATTTCTGAAATTCTGAGGAAAATGGGTCGTTCCAGACATTGTTCAGAAGAACAGCGTACCTTGATTAAAAAGTTGATTGGAGAGGAAAACATATAAAGAAGTGCAGAAAATGATCGGCTGCTCAGCTAAAATGATGGCAAATGCTTTAAAATGGCAACCAAAACCTGAAAGACGAGGAAGAAAGCGAAAAACTACCATTGGAATGGATAGAAGAATCGCCAAAATGGCGCGGACTCAGCCAACAATCAGCTCCAGGAAGATGAAAGAAGGTGTGACGTTCCCTGTGAGGACTCAGCCAACAATCAGCTCCAGGAAGATGAAAGAAGGTGTGACGTTCCCTGTGAGGACTGTTACAATTAGAAGACGCCGATGTGAAGCCAAACTATCTGCAAGAAGTCCCCGCAAAGTCCCACTGTTGGGAAAAAGACGTGTGCTGAAGAGGTTACAATCTGCCAAAGAGCACATTGACCGGACTAAAGAGAAATGGCGCAACATTTTGTGGACTGATGGAAGTAAGATTGTTCTTTTTGGGTCTAGTGGGCGGAGACAGTTTGTCAGACGACCCCCAAACACTGAATTCAAGCCACAGGACACTGTGAAGACCGTGAAGCATGGTGGTGCAAGCATCATGATATGGGGATGTTTCTCATACTACGGTGTTGGGCCTATTTATCGCATACCAGGGATCATGGATCAGTTGGAATACATCAGAATACTTGAAGAGGTCATGCTGCCTTATGCTGAAGAGGAAATGCCCTTGAAATGGGTGTTCCAACAAGACAACGACCCCAAACACACCAGTAAACGTGCAACATCTTGGTTCCAGACCAACAAGATGGACGTTATGGAGTGGCCAGCCCAATCCCCGGATCTTCATCCAATAGAAAACTTGTGGGGTGACATCAAAAATGCCGTTTCTGAGGCCAAACCAAGAAATAGAGAAGAACTGTGGAATGTGGTCCAATCATCCTGGGCTGGAATACCTGATCACAGGGGCCAGAAGTTGGGGGAATCCATGCAACACAGATGTACAGCAGTTCTCAGAAACAGTGCGACTACAACCAAATATTCATGAAGTCATTCAAAGGAAAGCAAAATCTTCAAACATTTCTCAGTTTATATAGTGAATGTTGGAGTTTGTAAAGAAGAATACAAACACTGCGATTTTTTTGAACCGTCTAATATTCACTTTTCTTCCATTTTTTTTAGAGGAACAACACAAATTTGATGTATTTTTCTTCATGTTGTGATTTGGAATAGAATGTGTCGTGTTCCCAATGCATTTGTGTGGATGGAAATAAAAGGATTAGAAGGATTTTCAGCTTTACTCACTTTTTCCATCACACAGATATTATATTGAACACAACTGTCAGTGTAATCCTCGGCTTTCGGAGGCTGTAATGACACTGTCTATGTAGAGTTGATACATGATATGTTCATCATGGGTGTCATGCCTTTGGAACACTTCTGAAGAAGAGATTGTGATTGTTCTGAAACGCGTCGTGTGAATGCATGCATGACTTGTTTTCCTGCATCTAATGTAAAACTGCGCTCGCTGATACCGCCATATTTTGTAACTTTACGCCTTTTGCAATCCTTTATAAATAAAATATGTTTTGGGTTTTTTTTTTTAAACTGTTATCCTTTCTAACATTTTCTGTGTAATTTGTGTCCCAAAAGTCCCATTGCCAACAGGGTATTATAGGGATGATGGCACCTCTTGTAACACGCCCATTTTTCTTTTCAATGCTCTGATCAACTGCCACTGATCGCTACAAGATCATACTGCATACTGGCCTGCACCTTAGGGAGCCATTTATCTCACAGCCCATTGACCGCTTTGCGGTTCGTTTATCTCACGATCATTGAGACGTGTTGCATCAACCACTTCCTGTCCAGTCGCTGTATATAAACGGCCGGAAGGGAGCAGTGCAGGAGCGGGTTGCCGTTCATAAATGGCCCCCGCCATTTTGGATTGTGCACGCTCCCTGGGAGCGTGCGGCACCGCGATCCGGTGCCTGATTACTGTACCGGACACCTCTGTGTGAGGTCCCGATCATGTGATCACTGATTGGCCAATCAGTGATCACATGAATATGTGTAAGCAAGATGTCACTTCTGACATTGCTTACTACGTGTGAAATCTGTGAATGATCACCGAGATCACACGGTACAGGGCCATTCACAACAACCTTGTACCATGTGACAAGCTGTGACCAATCACAGCTCACACAGTATTTCTCAATGGCTGCAGGAATGCAGACAGAGAGAAGGGGAAATGATTCCTCTTACAGCCTTTATGGGTATAAAAGCAATCGGTGTAAAAAAAAAACAAAAAATCTTCTTCACCCCCCACAAGTAGTACAGGGTCACCATGGTGATACTGTACTGCTAGGGTGACAGTATGTAAAAAAAGAAGAAGACATGAATAATAATATAAAAATGTAAAACAAAATGTTCTCAAAATTATAATTTTTAGTTATAAACTAATTTGAGTTATTTTTATTTTTTTTTACTAAAAAGATAACTGAATACATTTTGTCCAGGATTTATGATGAAATATTATTTATTTGCAAAATAAATAAATATAAGAAAAACACCCTTTTTCAAAAATTTTGCACTTTTTCATTTATATAGCAAAAAAAATAAAAATCCCAGCGGTGAATAAATACCACCAAAATAAAGTTTTATCTGTCTCAAACAAATGCTAAAAAATTCATATGGGTACAGTGTTGCATGACCGCGCAATTGTCATTCAAAGTGTGATAGCGCTGAAAGCTGAAATTTACCTGGACTGGAAGGGGGGGAAAGTGTCCGGACTGGAAGGGGGTGAAAGTGTCCGGACTGGAAGGGGGTGAAAGTGTCCGGACTGGAAGGGGGGGAAAGTGTCCGGACTGGAAGGGGGTGAAAGCGTCCGGACTGGAAGGGGGTGAAAGCGTCCGGACTGGAAGGGGGGGGGGAAGCGTCCGGACTGGAAGGGGGTGAAAGCGTCCGGACTGGAAGGGGGGGGGAAGCGTCCGGACTGGAAGGGGGGGGAAGCGTCCGGACTGGAAGGGGGGGGAAAGTGTCCGGACTGGAAGGGGGTGAGAGTGTCCGGACTGGAAGGGGGTGAGAGTGTCCGGACTGGAAGGGGGGGGAGTGTCCGGACTGGAAGGGGGGGGGGGAAGTGTCCGGACTGGAAGGGGGGGGGGGGGGAAGTGTCCGGACTGGAAGGGGGGGGAAGTGTCTGGACTGGAAGGGGGGGGGGAAGTGTCCGGACTGGAAGGGGAGAAAGTGTCCGGACTGGAAGGGGAGAAAGTGTCCGGACTGGAAGGGGAGAAAGTGTCCGGACTGGAAGGGGAGAAAGTGTCCGGCCTGGAAGGGGGGGGAAGTGTCTGGACTGGAAGGGGGGGGGGAAGTGTCCGGACTGGAAGGGGGGAAAGTGTCCGGACTGGAAGGGGGGGAGTGTCCGGACTGGAAGGGGGGGAAGTGTCCGGACTGGAAGGGGGGGGGGGAAGTGTCCGGACTGGAAGGGGGGGGAAGTGTCTGGACTGGAAGGGGGGGGGGGGAAGTGTCCGGACTGGAAGGGGGGGGGGGAGTGTCCGGACTGGAAGGGGGGGGAAGTGTCCAGACTGGAAGGGGGGGGAAGTGTCTGGACTGGAAGGGGGGGAGGAAGTGTCTGGACTGGAAGGGGGGGGGAAGTGTCCGGACTGGAAGGGGGGGGGAAGTGTCCGGGCTGGAAGGGGGGGAGTGTCCGGGCTGGAAGTGGATAAAGAAGACCATTCATCTGTACAGCCTGCCTAATATTGGGATAAAGGAAGGTGTGTCAGCAAGGTGCCGTTCAGAATGGAATTTGGGTGACTCTCTGGTCCATTCAGTATTTTCTTCGAAGTATCTTCATTTGAATGGGCCGTCCCAATGTACCAAATCATACCAAGCAAGATGTATTGCCATGCGTTGTCATGTGCTGCAATGCACAGTGTATATACCAATCGGCCGTAACATTATGACCACTGACAGGCAAAGTGAGTAGCATTGATTCTCTCAATAACTTGGGACTCGAGAGTTTGTGGGAAATATTACGCAGCAAATAAACATGTTGTCCCTGAAGTTGATGTGTTGACAGCAGACAAAATGGGCAAGTGTCAGGATTTAAGGTACTTTGACCAGGACCAAATTGCAATGTCTAGAGGACTGGGTCAGAGCAGCTCCAAGATTACAGATCTTGTGGGATGTTCCCGCTCTGCCGTGTTCATGACTGGCCAAACGTGGGTCAAGGAAGGAAAACCGGCCAACCGACAGCAGGGTCATGGGAGACCATGGCTCTTTGATGGAGGTGGGGAGGGAAGGCTCATTGATGGAGTTGGGAGGGAAGGCTCAATGATGGAGGTGGGGAAGAAAGACTCATTGATGGAGGTGGGGAGGTAAGGCTCATTGATGGAGGTGGGGAGGAAAGGCTCATTGATGGAGGTGGGGAAGAAAGGGTCATTGATGGAGGTGGGAGGAAAGGCTCATTGATGGAGGTGGGGAGGAAAGGCTCATTGATGGAGGTGGGGAGGAAAGGCTCATTGATGGAGGTGGGACGGAAGGCTCATTGATGGAGGTGAGGAGGAAAGGCTCATTGATGGAGGTGGGGAATGAAGGTTAATTGATGAAGGGGAAGGGAAGGCTCATTGATAGAGGTGGGAAGGGAAGGCTCATTGATGGAGGGGGGGCTCATTAATGGAGGTGGGGCTCATTGATGGAGGCGGGAATAGGATCATTGATGGAGGTGGGGGGGAAGGCTCATTGTTGGAGGTGAGGAGGGAAGGCTTATTGACGGAGGTGGGGAGGAAGGCTCATTGACGGAGGTGGGGAGGAAGGCTCATTGATGGAGGCGGGGAGGAAGGCTCATTGATGGAGGCGGGGGGAAGGCTTATTGATGGAGGGGGAGGCTCATTGAAGGAGGTGGGGAGGGAAGGCTCATTGATGGAGGGGGAGGCTCATTGAAGGAGGTGGGGGGAGGCTCATTGAAGGAGGTGGGGGGAGGCTCATTGATGGAGGTGGGGAGGGAAGGCTCATTGAAGGAGGTGGGGGGAGGCTCATTGAAGGAGGTGGGGGGAGGCTCATTGATGGAGGTGGGGAGGGAAGGCTCATTGATGGAGGTGGGGAGGGAAGGCTCATTGATGGAGGTGGAGAGGGGAGGCTCATTGATGGAGGTGGAGAGGGGAGGCTCATTGAAAGAGGTGGGGAGGAAAGGCTCATTGATGGAGGTGGGAGGGGGAGGCTCATTGATGGAGGTGGGGAGGGAAGGCTCATTGATGGAGGTGGGGAGGGAAGGCTCATTGATGGAGGTGGGGAGGGAAGGCTCATTGATGGAGGTGGAGAGGGGAGGCTCATTGATGGAGGTGGAGAGGGGAGGCTCATTGAAAGAGGTGGGGAGGGAAGGCTCATTGATGGAGGTGGGGAGGAAAGGCTCATTGATGGAGGTGGGAGGGGGAGGCTCATTGATGGAGGTGGGGAGGGAAGGCTCATTGATGGAGGTGGGGAGGGAAGGCTCATTGATGGAGGTGGGGAGGGAAGGCTAACTCAAGCCAATAGAAGAGCTACTGGAGCTCAAATTGCTGGTTGTGATAGAAAGGTGTAAGAACACCCAGAGCATCGCAGATTGTTGTGTATGGGGGCTGTGTAGCCGTAGACCAGTCAGGGTGCCCATGCTGACCTGTGTGCTCAGCCAAAAGTACCTACAGTGGGCAAGTGAGCATTAGAACTGGACCACGGAGCAATGGAAGAAGGTGGCCTGGTCCGAATAATGTTTTCTTTCCCATCGCGTGGATGGCCGGGTGGGTGTGCGTCACTTACCTGGGGAGGAGATGGCACCAGGATGCAGTATGGGAAGAAGACAAGCCGGCGGAGGCAGAGTGATGCTTTGGACGATGTTCTGCTGGGAGATCTTGGCTCCTCCATTCGTGTGGATGTTACATACCACCTACCTAAATATTGTTGGTGACCAAGAACACCCCTTCATGGCAACGGCATTTCCTGATGGCCGCGGCCTCTTTCAGCAGGATAATGCGCCCTGCCACACTGCAAAAATTGTTTGAGGAATACAACAACGACTTTTAGGTGTTGACTTGGCCTCCGAATTCTACCGATCTCAAACCAATCGATCTTCTGTGGGATGTACTGGAAAAGCAAGTCTGATCCATGGAGGTCCCACCTCACAATTGACAGGACTTAAAGGATCTGCTAATGTCTGTGCCAGATCCCACAGCCTACCTTCAGAGGTGCACCGGAGTCCATGCCCAGACGGGTCAGGGTTGTTGGGGCTTCAAGAGGGGGGCCAACTCAGTATTAGGTGGGGGGGCATAAAGTTTTGGCTGATCGGTACACTTTGAATGACAATTGCGCGGTTATGCAACACTGGACCCATATGACATTTTTATCATTTTGTTCACACAAACAGAGCTGTCTTTCAGTGGGATTCAATCACCATGGGGGGGGAGGGGGGTTATTTGTTGCTAAATAAATTAAAAAGACCAAAAGTTTTGAAAAGAATAACACATTTTTCTTTGTCTCTGTTAGAAAATGTTGCAAATAAATAATCTTTCTTCATAAATTTAGGCCAAAATGTATTCGGCTCCAATTCTTGGGTGAAAATCACTCAGATCCGTGTTTAATATTTAGTCTGTAGGAAAGTTATAGAGATCACAAACTATGGGATCAATCCTGATGTACTGACCAATCTCATCTCTTCAGACCCGAAAATGTCAGGACAGTACAAGTCTGCCCCCCCCCAAATGTCAGGACAGTACATATCACCCCAAATGTCAGGACAGTACAAATTCCCCCAAATGTCAGGACGGTACAAATCCCCCCCAAATGTCAGGACTGTACAAATTCCCCCAAATGTCAGGACAGTACAAATCCCACCAAATATCAGGACCGTACCAATCCCCCCCAAATGTCAGGACGGTACAAATACCCCCCAAATGTCAGGACGGTACAGATCCCCCCCAAATGTCAGGACGGTACAGATCCCCCCCAAATGTCAGGAGGGTACAAATACCCCCAAATATCAGGACGGTACAAATCCCCCCAAAATGTCAGGACGGTACAAATCCCCCCAAAATGTCAGGACGGTACAAATCCCCCAAAATGTCAGGACGGTACAAATCCCCCCCATATGTTAGGACGGTACAAATCCCCCCAAATATCAGGACGGTACAAATCCCCCCCAAATGTCAGGACGGTACAAATCCCCCCCAAATGTCAGGACGGTACAAATACCCCCCATATGTCAGGACGGTACAAATAGCCCCCATATGTCAGGACGGTACAAATCCCCCCAAATATCAGGACGGTACAAATCCCCCCCAAATGTCAGGACGGTACAAATCCCCCCAAATGTCAGGATGGTACAAATCCCCCCAAATGTCAGGACGGTACAGATCCCCCCCAAATGTCAGGACGGTACAAATCCCCCCAAAATGTCAGGACGGTACAAATCCCCCCCAAATCTCAGGACGGTACAAATACCCCCCAAATCTCAGGATGGTACAAATACCCCCCATATGTCAGGACAGTGCAAATCCCCCCCAAATGTCAGGACGGTACAAATCCCCCCAAATGTCAGGACAGTACAAATCCCCCCCAAACACAGACAACACAGCTCTCTCTCCTGTCAGGAAGGACATGCTGCTTTGTATTTCTCTGCACAGCATTGCAAACCCAATGTCCAATGTAAGTTGTGCTGACAGCGCACTCCCGGCACATTTACTGGCACTTCTCAGAAAGGTCCCGATCGCTCCTTGCGGTTGGGAGCTTTCCGATCGGGTGATCGCCGCGAGAGCCAATCATGGCGGTCACATGACCCTAAAGCGCGGCTCCGTTCACATAAATGGGTCCTAATTGTCGGCTTTAGTGCCCACTGAACGCGATCTGGGGGTCTGTTTTTTTGCGGCGTTATGTGTGACACCTCCACCGCCCGCCATGTCCAGGTTAAAAACGCAGATTTTGTTTTCGCACATTTGCGTCCAAATCAGCCCCATCCTGGATGGCCGCCATCACTGGGGGGATTCGTGGAGGTCGGGAGGGTGGGAAAGACGAGCGGACCTCTCTGGTGAGAACTGTCGGACGTGCTCTGACATCACTGAATTATCGGATTGGGGGGGGGGGTGTTAACCTTTGACCCTGCCAGGAACGCACACATGTAGCTGTCTCCCATTTAACCCCCCGGCCGCCGGTGCCCCCGCATTGTCACCTCTCCTGAGATGACGTCAGAGGCGGGGGTCTGCATTGTGTGCTGTCATCCATCACCTGAAACGTTTACATTGAAGAGCGGACAAAGGCCTGACCGCCCCCCATTGTCCCCATAAAGGCCAGGGGGCCGCTGGGAGATGCCGGGGCCCTTTTGTCTGGCCGGTTTTATTCACAGCACATTCCTGAGTTGAGCGTCACAGTTGACGTGGGGGCCGAAGAATGGAGACGGCTATTTAACTCCCATTACCTTTCACTGCGTTTACTGTAATAGGCCTGTGAATGGGGCCCCCCCCCTTCGGAGAGTGACACCCCCACTCTCCCTCCCCTTCCCCAGGACAAATCTGTCTCCAAAGTCACCAATTCACCTCCAGTGCCCACCTACCTCACCCCGCTGCTTTGGGGCTCATTCACACTCACTATGCGTTGAGCGACTTTTCCTAATTCATGTCGTTTTCTGCCATTTCAATAAAGTTTTTAAAAAAAAAAAAAAATACCTTGTTGTAACAATATATGGCTCCGCCCCTTTCATACAGAGCTTAGCTTGCCAATGGGGAGCGCCACGTCCACCCCTCTGAAAAGTGATCCGCAGCGGCGATATGCTGCCTGTTTTTAACCCTTTGGAAGGCAAAAGCACCGTGCGGCAGACGCCGGCATGGCAATCAGTGACAGCGCGGCCTTTTCACTGGATGGCAAACGCTGTATGCGGTACACTGTGAAATGGCGGGGATGGGGGAGGGGGTCAAAACTGCAGCTCATCCACCTATTTTTACTATCCCTTGGCTGCTCATGTAAAGTAGGCTGGCCACACACTGTGCAATCTGATTGTACAACCTCTTTTAAGATGATTATAAACTTTACAATCTCCTTTCAGGTGACCATACACTATGCACAGTCCGATTGTGCAATCTCCTTAAAGCGGAGCTCCTCCTAAAAGGTCCCCTGCTCCCCATTAAGGATTGTCACCTTTGGAGAGCGGGGGGAGGGGGTACCCAAATTTGACAGGTATCCACTCCCACTTCCACTGTGATCGCCTAGGCGATTGAAAGCGGAAGTTGTCCTCCCCCCTCCCTCCCTGTAGTCTTGTGCGACATGTGATCGACCATTCACAAATCGCAGCGCTTCTCGCGCATGCGCAGTGAGCACCCGGCTGTGAAGCTGCAAGCCGTCACAACAGGGTGCCCACACTAAAGATGCCGGCACCAGGGAGAGAAGACAGCCGGTGAAACCAGTGGTGGTGAGGACACTGCTGGACCGAGGGGCAGGCAAGTGTCTGTATTCTGAAAGTCAGCAGCTATAGTTTTGTAGTTGCTGACTTTTATTTATTTAATTTTTTTCAGGTGGAACTCCGCTGTAAAGTGAATGCGGGGTCCGGGGGGAGCGGATACAGTGAATGCGGGGTCTGGGGAGAGCGGATATACTGAATGCGGGGTCCGGGGAGAGCGGATATAGTGAATGCGGGGTCCGGGGAGAGCGGATATAGTGAATGCAGGGTCCGGGGAGAGCGGATATAGTGAATGCAGACCTAATAGATGGTCTAGATGTCTCCCGTTACATTGTACAATCTTCTGACGATATACCTGAACTATGTAACGGGAGACATCTAAATCTGTTAACATGTATCAGATCCAATCCTGATTGTATAGTGTATGATCATCTGCTCATGGAAGGCTTCGTACCAGTTGTCAGTCTCCGGTATAACCGATCCCCAGATCTGGCCACGCATTGAATCCAGGTACCCGATCTTCTCTGATGAGAATGAAATCTGTCTGTGAGAGCTCACATCACATCCAATCCCATCCTAGGATTCCTCCAGAAGATGATCTGTACTGGTTCCAGGCAGAGTTCCCCTATAGGCTCGGCATTGGTCAGACGTTCCCGCACTGGTTCCAGGACGTAGTCAGAGTTCCCCTTTAGTTTTGGCGTTGACTGTAGTCCCCCTTTAGGTTCACTGTTGAGTGGAGTCCCCCTTTAGGCTCGGTGTTGAGTGGAGTCCCCCTTTAGGCTCGGTGTTGAGTGGAGTCCCCCTTTAGGCTCGGTGTTGAGTGGAGTCCCCCTTTATGTTCGGTGTTGAGTGGAGTCCCCCTTTTATGTTCGGAGTTGAGTGGAGTCCCCCTTTATGCTCGGAGTTGAGTGGAGTCCCCCTTTATGTTCGGTGTTGAGTGGATTCCCCCTTTATATTCGGAGTTGAGTGGAGTCCCCCTTTATATTCGGTGTTGAGTGGAGTCCCCCTTTATGTTCGGAGTTGAGTGGAGTCCCCCTTTATATTCGGTGTTGAGTGGAGCCCCCCTTTAGGCTCAGTGTTGAGTGGAGTCCCCCTTTATGTTCGGTGTTGAGTGGAGTCCCCCTTTAGGTTCGGTGTTGAGTGGAGTCCCCCTTTAGGTTCGGTGTTGAGTGGAGTCCCCCTTTAGGTTCGGTGTTGAGTGGAGTCCCCCTTTAGGTTCGGTGTTGAGTGGAGTCCCCCTTTATGTTCAGTGTTGAGTGGAGTCCCCCTTTATGTTCAGTGTTGAGTGGAGTCCCCCTTTAGGTTCAGTGTTGAGTGGAGTCCCCCTTTAGGCTCAGTGTTGAGTGGAGTCCCCCTTTAGGCTCAGTGTTGAGTGGAGCCCCCCTTTAGGCTCAGTGTTGAGTGGAGTCCCCCTTTAGGCTCGGCATTGGTCAGACGTTCCCGGTGTACAGACAATAATCCCCGCCCCCCTCCCCCGCTCGCCGTCTCCGCGGTGATCTATAGAGGGATTATCGGGGATTATCCTCATTAATTAATGAGAGATCTGAGATAATGGGGGGGGGGGGGGGAGGGGGGCCGTGTGGGAGGAGGGGACCGAAATAGACCCCCGCGTCACTGTCTACTGACACACCGCACTCCCTGTACAGGGGACACTAACTGACACACCGCACTCCCTGTACAGGGGACACTGACACCCTGATCTGTGTATACAGGGGACACTGACACCCCGATCTGTGTATACAGGGGACACCGACACCCCGATCTGTGTATACAGAGGACACCGACACCCCGATCTGTGTATACAGGGGACACCGACACCCCGATCTGTGTATACAGGGGACACCGACACCCTGATCTGTGTATACAGGGGACACCGACACCCCGATCTGTGTATACAGGGGACACCGACACCCCGATCTGTGTATACAGGGGACACCGACACCCCGATCTGTGTATACAGGGGACACTGACACCCCGATCTGTGTATACAGGGGGGCTCCGACACCCCGATCTGTGTATACAGAGGACACCGACACCCCGATCTGTGTATACAGGGGACACTGACACCCCGATCTGTGTATACAGAGGACACTGACACCCCAATCTGTGTATACAGAGGACACTGACACCCCAATCTGTGTATACAGAGGACACTGACACCCCGATCTGTGTATACAGGGGACACTGACACCCCGATCTGTGTATACAGGGGACACTGACACCCCGATCTGTGTATACAGGGGACACCGACACCCCGATCTGTGTATACAGGGGACACTGACACCCCGATCTGTGTATACAGGGGACACTGACACCCCGATCTGTGTATACAGGGGACACTGACACCCCGATCTGTGTATACAGGGGGGCTCCGACACCCCGATCTGTGTATACAGAGGACACCGACACCCCAATCTGTGTATACAGGGGACACTGACACCCCGATCTGTGTATACAGAGGACACTGACACCCCAATCTGTGTATACAGAGGACACTGACACCCCAATCTGTGTATACAGAGGACACTGACACCCCGATCTGTGTATACAGGGGACACTGACACCCCGATCTGTGTATACAGGGGACACTGACACCCTGATCTGTGTATACAGAGGACACCGACACCCCGATCTGTGTATACAGAGGCACTGACCCTGCACTGTATACAGTGTCCTGTAGATGGATGTATATCTGCTCCTGTACCATTATACAGCCCTCCGGTGTCTGGGGGGAGGGGTGACATTCTTGCAATAAGATGAGGGGGTCTCCCGGGGTAACCCTCCCCCCTCCATCTATAATAAAACAGCCCCCCTCTCCCCGTCCTCCTTTATATATACCCGCAAAGCCGGCACCACTCACAACTGACCAGTCCTGGAATCAGGACAGACACAGAAATCCTGAACCCGAGCAAATCCTGAACCCGCGCGCAACTTCATACCTGAGACTGACCCTGCTGAGACTAGAGGGCCACCGAAACCCCCAAATCTGAACCCTATCACCCCGACTGACCCTGCTGAGACTAGAGGGCCACCGAAACCCCCAAATCTGAACCCTATCACCCCGACTGACCCTGCTGAGACTAGAGGGCCACCGAGACCCCCAAATCTGAACCCTATCACCCCGACTGACCCTGCTGAGACTAGAGGGCCACCGAAACCCCCAAATCTGAACCCTATCACCCCGACTGACCCTGCTGAGACTAGAGGGCCACCGAAACCCCCAAATCCGAACCTTATCACCCCGACTGACCCTGCTGAGACTAGAGGGCCACCGAAACCCCCAAATCTGAACCCTATCACCCCGACTGACCCTGCTGAGAATATTAGGGTGACCAAACCCCCAAAAACTACAACCCCCTCCCCCCCAATCTACAAAACCATCCCCAAAAATGATGGTGGGAGTGTCGGCACTGACCCTGGTGACTCTACTGCTGGTCGGGGTGTCTGGACGGCCATCCCCGCAACTCAAACATCTGAAGGTGAGACTGACGGAGTACTCTGTGTATTATACTTTGTATGATGAGATGGGGGTACAGCTAGGAGTGCTGAGATAAAATCATACAAAGGTGGGGCAGACGTCATATTCCATGTATTATACTGTGTATTGTATAGGGGAATGGATACAGTTAGGACTGCTGAGATAAAATCATGTAAAGGTGAGGCTGACATTGTGTTCTGTTTATGATACGTGGTATCCGTTCTGGGTTACACGTCTCGTATCACGAGTCCAAAATATTCATGCAGGTAGGAGTGCTGAGATAAAATAATATAAAGGTGAGGCAGACGTCTTCTGTTGCTGAGATAAATTAATATCAAGATGACGCAGATGTCTTCTGTTCCTGAGATAAAAAAAATATGAAGGTGAGGCAGACATATTCCATTGCTGAGATAGGAAATTTTAAAGATAAGGCAGACGTCTTCCATTGCTGAGATAAAATAATATAAAGGTGAGGCAGACTTGATTTATTATACATTGTATCTTTTCTTACACTTCTCATATCATGATTCTCAAAACTGGATCCAGTTGTTAATGCTGAGATAAAATAATATAAAGGTGAGGCAGACGTGGTATTATAGTTACATTGTATCTTTTCTGGGTTACACTTCACATATCATGACTCCAAAATATGGATACAGCTAGGAATGCTGAGATAAAATAATGCAAAGGTGAGGCTGATGTATTGGATTTGTTATACATTGTATCTTTCCCGGATTCCATGGGTCTGAAGTAAGGATTCGGTTCTTATTGCTGAGATTGTATAATGTGTAGGTGGGGCAGACGCTGTATTCAATGTATATACAATGTATTCTATAGTCATAGATACGGATCCAAGTATTAGTGCTGAGATAAAATCATGTCACTGTAGGGCACACATATTCGATTTATATACATTGTATTATATAGTCAGAGATACGGATCCAGGTATTAATGCTGAGATAAAATCATGTCACTGTAGGGCACACGATGTATTCGATTTATATACAATGTATTCTATAGTCAGAGATAGGGATCTGAGTATTAATACTGAGATAAAATCATGCCAATGCAGGGCACACATATTCGATTTATATACAATGTATTCTGTAGTCAGAGATAGGGATCCGGGTATTAATACTGAGATAAAATCATGTCACTGTAGGGCACACGTTGTATTCTATTTATATACATTGTATTCTATAGTCAGGGATACGGATCTGAGTATTAGTGCTGAGATAAAATCATGTCACTGTAGGGCACACGTTGTATTTGATTTATATACATTGTATTCTATAGTCAGAGATATGGATCCAGGTATTAGTGCTGAGATAAAATCATGTCACTGTAGGACACACGTTGTATTCGATTTATATACAATGTATTCTATAGTCAGAGATACGGATCCGGATATTAGTGCTGAGATAAAATCATGTCACTGTAGGGCACACATATTCGATTTATATACAATGTATTCTGTAGTCAGAGATAGGGATCCGGGTATTAGTGCTGAGATAAAATCATGTCACTGTAGGGCACACAATGTATTCGATTTATATACAATGTATTCTGTAGTCAGAGATAGGGATCCGGGTATTAATACTGAGATAAAATCATGTCACTGTAGGGCACACGTTGTATTAGATTTATATACATTGTATTCTGTAGTTGGAGATACGGATCCGGGTATTAATGCTGAGATAAAATCATGTCACTGTAGGACACACGATGTATTCGATTTATATACAATGTATTCTGTAGTTGGAGATACGGATCCGGGTATTAGTGCTGAGATAAAATCTTGTCACTGTAGGACACACGATGTATTCGATTTATATACAATGTATTCTATAGTCAGGGATCCGGGTATTAGTGCTGAGATAAAATCATGTCCATGTAGGACACACGATGTATTCGATTTATATACAATGTATTCTATAGTCAGAGATATGGATCCGATTATTAATTGTGAGATAAAATCATGTCCATGTAGGACACACGTTGTATTCGATTTATATACAATGTATTCTATAGTCAGGGATCCGGATCCAGGTATTAGTGCTGAGATAAAATCATGTCACTGTAGGACACACGATGTATTCGATTTATATACAATGTATTCTATAGTCAGAGATATGGATCCGGGTATTAGTGCTGAGATAAAATCATGTCACTGTAGGACACACGTTGTATTCGATTTATATACAATGTATTCTATAGTCAGGGATCCGGATCCGGGTATTAGTGCTGAGATTGTGCACAGTGAAGGTGAGATATCGGGTGATGTGTAGATCGCAGGGCAAGTCGCACCCTATTGTCCGGTCATCTCGGCGTGGTTCGGATCCGCACCGATTTCTATAGTAGTACCCGCACGACTTTTGTTGCGATTTCCACAGACATCCGTGTCAGACGTCCTGCAAATCGCACCTGAAATCGGCGCGTCACCCGACCTTGAAATGGTGCGACTTCGCTGTAAGTCGGGATGGGGGTGACCGGGGGTGACCGCGTCTTCACACGTGCGATTTGCTGCGGCGCCATTTCTAAAGTCATTCTGGCGCGGCTTTTTCTGCAGTTTGGTTGCCATTTCACATACATAGAACAGAATGGAAATCGCTCTGCAAATTGCAGGAAATCGTTGAAAAGTCGCAGAGTCTTCAGAAATCGCACTGATGCATTTTATAGCAAAGATGGCCGGCACAGCAGATGATGGCGGCCCCCAGTCTGCTGAGATCAGATTTGTAATAACAGCGCGGGCAATCAAATACAAACCCGCCGATGATTTGGGGGGCTCACGATCGATCCCTTCGACTTGTCGGGGGTTTTATATTTTCTTTTATTATTAGGACCTGGTGGAGACTGCAGGCCGCTGTCGTCTGGCGCTGTGTCGGGTTTCCGCGGTGTCTCCTCATCAGGCGCAGGACGGATATTTTCTGGAGGTCATACAGCAACGCGAACAATTCTTTACATTTTACAAAAATATAATATAAACAACAATAAAAGAAATCCGATATAAACGCAGATGAAAAGTCGTCCTCTAGGTCCATAGACAGGACAAGGAGCAACCATGACGACGATACCCTCTATACCACGGGTGTCAAACTGGCGGCCCCTCCAGCTGTTCCCAAACTACAAGTCCCATGAGGCATTGCAAGGATGACAGTTACAAGCATGACTCCCAAAGGCAGAGGCATGATGGGACTTGTAGTTTCGCAGCAGCTGGCTGGCCGCCAGTTTGACACCCCTGATCTATACCTTCTGATCAGAACGTTCCCGTATCTCTGCACTCCGGCACACAAAGGTTCTTTCCGTTCAGTGCGGTGGGGGGCGATATTCCGCACCTTTCCGCGATCAAATTATCTGCTTGATCAGGAGATGTGGAGGGGTGGCCGGGGGGGGGGGGATATTTTTGAAGCCGAGCCCTTTTCCCATTCATAGAAAAGTACTAGGGGACACAAGGAGGGGTCCTGGACCGCTGGAGCCAATGAGGAACCCAAAGGAGTCGGTCAGTTGTCTCACCGGGACCCCATTCACACCAGAACGTTCTGAAGCACATTGACGCTCAGTGGTGCCCATTCACACCAAGGCTCGGATCTTCACGTTTTTGGTCTCCTGGAAAAAGCCTGACATTGGTCAAAGTGTACAGTTTTGCACATTTTTTGCCGCTTCTAGCTTTCAGTTGGCTAAAACAAAACCTCATTCAAAAATTGTCTGAAAAGCTCAAGCTTTGGGGGGCTGGGTGTCCAAACAGTCCATTGATAATACACGTTTACAAAAAGATGGGCAGAGAACACCCCCCCCCCCCTTTGTATGGTGTGGATCAGGAGAAGCATGGAAGCTAACAATACTGTCCAGCCGACCAAAACAATCCCCCCATCAGCAAGGAGTGAGCTCCAGTAGACCCAACTGATCCCCCCATCAGCAAAGAGTGAAGTCCTCTTTGCTGTCCAGCAGACCCAACCGTACCCCCACCAGCAAGAAAGATTGAACTCCACCTTGCTGTCCAGCAGACCAAACCAATCCCCCCATCAGAAAAGAGGAATGAAGTCCTACTTGCTGTCCAGTAGACCCAACTGATCCCCCCCACATCAGCAAAGAGTGAAGTCCTCTTTGCTGTCCAGCAGACCCGACCGTACCCCCACCAGCAAGAAAGATTGAACTCCACCTTGCTGTCCAGCAGACCAAACCAATCCCCCCCCCATCAGCAAAGAGGAATGAAGTCTTACTTGCTGTCCAGCAGACCCAACTGATACTTTACTTTACTAGCAAAGAGGTGTGAGTGTAAACTCCTCCCTTCTATCCAGTGGACCCAACTTATCCCCCCACCAACAAGGAGGAATGAACTATTCCTTGCTGTCCAGTGGAACCAACCATATGTCCACCCAGCCGATCCCCCACTAGCAAGGAGTGAACTCCTCTTTGCTGTCCAGTGGACCCAATTGTACCCCCCCCCCCCCCACCAGCAAGGTGGAGGAAAGTCCTTTCTTTCCAGCAGACCCAACTGATACCCCCACCAGCAAGGAGAAGTATATTCCTCTTTGTTGTCCAATGGACCCAACCAAATCCCCCACCAACAAGGAGGAGTGATGTCCTCCTTGCTTTCCAGCAGACCCAACTGAATCCCCCACCAACAAGGAGTGAATTCCTCTTTGTCCAATGGACCCACCCGATCCCCCACCAACAAGGAGTGAACGCCACCTTTCTGTCCAGCAGACCTAACTGATTCTCCCACCAGCAAGGAGAGGTGAATTCCTCCTTGCTGTCCAATTAACCCATCCGTACCCCCACCAGCAAGGAGGAGTGACTTCCTCCTTGCTTTCCATTGGACCCAACCTTACCCCCCGAGCAAAGAGGTGTGAATTCCTCCTTATTGCCCAGTGAACCCAACCAAATCCACCACCAGCAAGGAGGACTGAAGTCCTCCTTGCTTTCCAGCAGATCCAACTGAATCCCCCACAAGCAAGGAGAGGTGAATTCCTCCTTGCTGTCCAATTAACCCAACCGATCCCCCAACCAGCAAGGAGGAGAGAATTCCTCTTTGTTGTTCAATAGACCCAACCAATCCCCCACCAACAAGGAGTGAACGCCACCTTGCTGTCCACAAGATCTACCCGATTCTCCCATCAGCAAAGAGGAGTGAATTTCTCCTTGCTGTCCAGTGGACCCAAGCATATCCCCCACCAGCAAGGATGAATGACTTCCTTCTTACTGTCCAATGGACCCAACCAATCCCCCAACAGCAAGGAGGAGTGAAGTCGTCCTTGCTTTCCAGCAGATCCAACCGATCCCACACCAGTAAAGAGGAGTGAACTCCTCCCTTCTGTCCAGAGGACCCAACCATACCCCCATCAACAAGGAGGAATCAACGCCTCCTTGCTGTCCAGAGGACCCAACCATACCCCCATCAACAAGGAGGAATCAACGCCTCCTTGCTGTCCAGAGGACCCAACCATACCCCCATCAACAAGGAGGAATCAACGCCTCCTTGCTGTCCAGAGGACCCAACCATACCCCCATCAACAAGGAGGAATCAACGCCTCCTTGCTGTCAGAGGACCCAACCATACCCCCATCAACAAGGAGGAATCAACGCCTCCTTGCTGTCCAGAGGACCCAACCATACCCCCATCAACAAGGAGGAATCAACGCCTCCTTGCTGTCAGAGGACCCAACCATACCCCCATCAACAAGGAGGAATCAACGCCTCCTTGCTGTCCAGAGGACCCAACCATACCCCCATCAACAAGGAGGAATCAACGCCTCCTTTCTGTCCAGAGGACCCAACCATACCCCCATCAACAAGGAGGAATCAACGCCTCCTTTCTGTCCAGAGGACCCAACCATACCCCCATCAACAAGGAGGAATCAACGCCTCCTTGCTGTCAGAGGACCCAACCATACCCCCATCAACAAGGAGGAATCAACGCCTCCTTGCTGTCCAGAGGACCCAACCATACCCCCATCAACAAGGAGTGAACTCTTCCTATCCAGCAGACCTAGCTATCCCCCCACCAGCAAGGATGTGGTATTTTACTGATTGGGATATTTCAGGAAAGTACTGCATTGTGGTCACTAGGTGGGGCTAATGATCATAGGAGGTAATGATATTACAAATAATAGGAAACCTGCTAAGAAGGGGTGGAGTATATACAGAAATGTGTGAAGAAGGGAGAGAAGGAAAGACAGAATGTGAGAAGAAGAGCTGGATTATATCTAATGTTCTCTCTCTTCCCCCTCTGCAGTCTTTAGCTGATCTTTTATCCCAGGACCTGAGTTCCTCGGAGGAGGTCCTACTCATGGAGAGTCTGGAAGATTTGGGGGCATCCATCTCTGGGCCCCGCCCCCGGGACACAGCCGTGCCTCAAGACTCCTCCCAGCTTCCCACAAACCGCGCCTGGCTCCGCCTTTTCAGCGACTTCATGAACAACCAGAAGAAGTTTCGAGGGCGCACAAAGAAATCGGGAAACTCCCGCGGATGTTTTGGGATGAAGCTGGAACGGATCGGAACCGTCAGCGGGCTGGGCTGTTAGCATCAGGTATGGGGAATCCTCAGAAAATAGCGCCATCTATCTACAACGCTGTGCACTGTACAACCGCCGTGCTTTATTGATCTATGGCTGTACAGGCTCAGGAAGTATCCCTCAACTTGCAGAATGTGTTTAATATGAAACCAGAACTCTGAACATTCTGCTAATGAAATGTGATGTCGTATAAGGAGCCTGTAGAACAGAAGTAGCCTGACTGTGGGGTGCACATAATCATCAGTATATGTAACAATACAGCCAACTGTCAGAGACTGCAGACATATTATAGGAGATGGTCAGAGACTGCAGACCTATCACAGGAGATTGTCAGAGACTGCAGACCTATCACAGGAGATGGTCAGAGACTGCAGACCTATCACAGGAGATGGTCAGAGTCTGCAGACCTATCACAGGAGATGGTCAGAGTCTGCAGACCTATCGCAGGAGATGGTCAGAGACTGCAGACCTATCGCAGGAGATGGTCAGAGACTGCAGACCTATCACAGGAGATGGTCAGAGACTGCAGACCTATCACAGGAGATGGTCAGAGACTGCAGACCTATCACAGGAGATGGTCAGAGTCTGCAGACCTATCACAGGAGATGGTCAGAGACTGCAGACATAGTACAGGAGATGACCAGAGACTGCAGACATAGTACAGGAGATGACCAGAGACTGCGGACACAGTACAGGAGATGACCAGAGACTGCGGACACAGTACAGGAGATGACCAGAGACTGCAGACACAGTACAAGAGAGGGTCAGAGACTGCAGACACAGTACAGGAGATGGTCAGAGACTGCAGACATAGTACAGGAGATGGTCAGAGACTGCGGACATAGTACAGGAGATGACCAGAGACTGCAGACATAGTACAGGAGATGGTCAAAGACTGCAGACATAGTACAGGAGATGACCAGAGACTGCGGACATACTACAGAAGACGGTCAGAGACTGCAGACATAGTACAGGAGACGGTCAAAGACTGCAGACATAGTACAGGAGACGGTCAGAGACTGCAGACATAGTACAGGAGAGGGTCAGAGACTGCAGACACAGTACAGGAGACGGTTAGAGACTGCAGACATAGTACAGGAGATGGTCAGAGACTGCAGACATAGTACAGGAGATGGTCAGAGACTGCAGACATAGTACAGGAGATGGTCAGAGACTGCAGACATAGTACAGGAGAGGGTCAGAGACTGCAGACATAGTACAGGAGATGGTCAGAGACTGCAGACATAGTACAGGAGAGGGTCAGAGACTGCAGACATAGTACAGGAGATGGTCAGAGACTGCAGACATAGTACAGGAGAGGGTCAGAGACTGCAGACACAGTACAGGAGACGGTTAGAGACTGCAGACATAGTACAGGAGATGGTCAGAGACTGCAGACACAGTACAGGAGATGGTCAGAGACTGCAGACATAGTACAGGAGATGGTCAGAGACTGCAGACATAGTACAGGAGATGGTCAGAGACTGCAGACATAGTACAGGAGATGGTCAGAGACTGCAGACATAGTACAGGAGAGGGTCAGAGACTGCAGACATAGTACAGGAGATGGTCAGAGACTGCAGACATAGTACAGGAGAGGGTCAGAGGGACTGCAGACATAGTACAGGAGACGGTCAGAGACTGCGGACATAGTACAGGAGACGGTTAGAGACTGCAGACATAGTACAGGAGATGGTCAGAGACTGCAGACATAGTACAGGAGATGGTCAGAGACTGCAGACATAGTACAGGAGATGGTCAGAGACTGCAGACACAGTACAGGAGATGGTCAGAGACTGCAGACATAGTACAGGAGATGGTCAGAGACTGCAGACCTATTACAGGAGATGGTAAGAGACTGCAGACATAGTACAGAAGATGGTCAGAGACTGCAGACATAGTACAGGAGATGGTCAGAGACTGCGGACATAGTACAGAAGATGGTCAGAGACTGCAGACCTATTACAGAAGATGGTCAGAGACTGCAGACCTATTACAGAAGATGGTCAGAGACTGCAGACATAGTACAGGAGACGGTCAGAGACTGCAGACATACTACATGAGATGGTCAGAGACTGCAGACATAGTACAGGAGATGACCAGAGACTGCGGACACAGTACAGGAGATGACCAGAGACTGCGGACACAGTACAGGAGATGACCAGAGACTGCAGACACAGTACAAGAGAGGGTCAGAGACTGCAGACACAGTACAGGAGATGGTCAGAGACTGCAGACATAGTACAGGAGATGGTCAGAGACTGCGGACATAGTACAGGAGATGACCAGAGACTGCAGACATAGTACAGGAGATGGTCAAAGACTGCAGACATAGTACAGGAGATGACCAGAGACTGCGGACATACTACAGAAGACGGTCAGAGACTGCAGACATAGTACAGGAGACGGTCAAAGACTGCAGACATAGTACAGGAGACGGTCAGAGACTGCAGACATAGTACAGGAGAGGGTCAGAGACTGCAGACACAGTACAGGAGACGGTTAGAGACTGCAGACATAGTACAGGAGATGGTCAGAGACTGCAGACATAGTACAGGAGATGGTCAGAGACTGCAGACATAGTACAGGAGATGGTCAGAGACTGCAGACATAGTACAGGAGAGGGTCAGAGACTGCAGACATAGTACAGGAGATGGTCAGAGACTGCAGACATAGTACAGGAGAGGGTCAGAGACTGCAGACATAGTACAGGAGATGGTCAGAGACTGCAGACATAGTACAGGAGAGGGTCAGAGACTGCAGACACAGTACAGGAGACGGTTAGAGACTGCAGACATAGTACAGGAGATGGTCAGAGACTGCAGACACAGTACAGGAGATGGTCAGAGACTGCAGACATAGTACAGGAGATGGTCAGAGACTGCAGACATAGTACAGGAGATGGTCAGAGACTGCAGACATAGTACAGGAGATGGTCAGAGACTGCAGACATAGTACAGGAGAGGGTCAGAGACTGCAGACATAGTACAGGAGATGGTCAGAGACTGCAGACATAGTACAGGAGAGGGTCAGAGACTGCAGACATAGTACAGGAGACGGTCAGAGACTGCAGACATAGTACAGGAGAGGGTCAGAGACTGCAGACACAGTACAGGAGACGGTTAGAGACTGCAGACATAGTACAGGAGATGGTCAGAGACTGCAGACATAGTACAGGAGATGGTCAGAGACTGCAGACATAGTACAGGAGATGGTCAGAGACTGCAGACACAGTACAGGAGATGGTCAGAGACTGCAGACATAGTACAGGAGATGGTCAGAGACTGCAGACCTATTACAGGAGATGGTAAGAGACTGCAGACATAGTACAGAAGATGGTCAGAGACTGCAGACATAGTACAGGAGATGGTCAGAGACTGCAGACCTATTACAGAAGATGGTCAGAGACTGCAGACCTATTACAGAAGATGGTCAGAGACTGCAGACCTATTACAGAAGATGGTCAGAGACTGCAGACATAGTACAGGAGACGGTCAGAGACTGCAGACATACTACATGAGATGGTCAGAGACTGCAGACATAGTACAGGAGATGACCAGAGACTGCGGACATAGTACAGGAGATGGTCAGAGACTGCAGACATAGTACAGGAGATGACCAGAGACTGCAGACCTATTACAAGAGATGTTCGGAGACTGCAGACATGATACAGGAGACGGTCAGAGACTGCAGACATACTATATGAGATGGTCAGAGACTGCAGACATGATACAGGAGACGGTCAGAGACTGCAGACACAGTACAGGAGATGACCAGAGACTGCGGACACAGTACAGGAGACGGTCAGAGACTGCGGACACAGTACAGGAGACGACCAGAGACTGCGGACACAGTACAGGAGACGACCAGAGACTGCGGACACAGTACAGGAGACGACCAGAGACTGCGGACACAGTACAGGAGACGACCAGAGACTGCGGACACAGTACAGGAGACGACCAGAGACTGCGGACACAGTACAGGAGACGGTCAGAGACTGCGGACACAGTACAGGAGACGACCAGAGACTGCGGACACAGTACAGGAGATGACCAGAGACTGCGGACATAGTACAGGAGACGGTCAGAGACTGCAGACATAGTACAAGAGATGGTTAAGGAGCTCCATGAGGCTGTTTGATATCCCTCTGAATACAAGCTCCCAGCAGTGATTGGCGGGCTGTGAGGAAGGATGGTAGGGTAGTATAGCGCCTCTCTCCAATGACGCTGCGTCTGTCTTCCTATAGGTCGGCCGTCCCTCTGACGAGTCCCCGGGTGGGATGATTCCTCCAGAAATAAATGAAACAAACAATGAACTGTGACCTTCCTATACGAGTCGTGGTGCCACGACCCGGACTGACGCGTTCCGCACACGGCGGAGGCAAAGCTTTGTGTGTTGATGAATTCGCACTGTGTGTGTGAAGGATTTCTTGTTCCTCATTGGACGGTGAATCGTTCAGAAGTCACGACTTGTCCGCCATGTTTTTGTAAGGAATGTGACGCGGGATTTTATCCTGAGACCTCCCCTCCCCCCTTCTAACGAATCGCACCCCAACAGGAACCGGGTGTGAGAGATAAAGTGCAACTCCTCTGTGTGTGTCCTAATAAAAGTCTTATCCCATATCCTACCTGTCTGTGTACACTGACTCCACCAAGACCTGAACCCCAACATTGCTGGGTGCGGAATGTAGGAGGGTGCCAGGCAATGGGTCTATGAAGGTGTCGGGCACTTACGATGTTTGTCATTGGGTGTATGGGGGTGTCAGGCACTGGGTGTATGGAGGTGTCAGGCACTGGATGTATGGTATGGGGTGTCAGGCGCTGGGTGTACGGTATGGAGTTGTCAGGCACTGGGTGTACGGTATGGAGTTGTCAGGCACTGGGTGTACGGTATGGAGTTGTCAGGCACTGGGTGTATGGTATCGGGTGTCAGGCACTGGGTGTATGGTATAGGGGTGTCAGGCACTGGGTGTATGGTATGGGGTGTCAGGCACTGGGTGTATGGTATGGGGTGTCAGGCACTGGGTGTATGGTATGGGGTGTCAGGCACTGGGTGTATGGTATCGGGTGTCAGGCACTGGGTGTACGGTATGGAGTTGTCAGGCACTGGGTTTATGGTATAGGGGTGTCAGGCACTGGGTGTATGGTATGGGGTGTCAGGCACTGGGTGTATGGTATGGGGTGTCAGGCACTGGGTGTATGGTATGAGGGTGTCGGTCTGAGTGTACAGTACAAGGGTTTCAGGCGCTTTGTGTATGGTATGGGGGTGTCGGGCTCAGTGTACGGTATGAGGGTGTCAGGCACAGGGTGTATGTATGAGGGTGTCAGGCGCTGGGTGTATTGTATGGAGGTGTCAGGTCAGACGCTGGGTGTACGGTATGAGGGTGTCAGGCGCTGGGTGTATGGTATGGAGTTGTCAGGCGCTGGGTGTACGGTATGGGGGTGTCAGGCGCTGGGTGTGCGGTATGGAGGTGTCAGGTGCTGGGTGTACGGTATGGAGGTGTCAGGCGCTGGGTGTACGGTATGGAGGTGTCAGGTGCTGGGTGTATGGTATGGAGTTGTCAGGCGCTGGGTGTACGGTATGGGGGTGTCAGGCGCTGGGTGTACGGTATGGAGGTGTCAGGCGCTGGGTGTACGGTATGTAGGTGTCAGGCGCTGGGTGTACGGTATGGAGGTGTCAGGCGCTGGGTGTACGGTATGGAGGTGTCAGGCGCTGGGTGTACGGTATGTAGGTGTCAGGCGCTGGGTGTACGGTATGGAGGTGTCAGGCGCTGGGTGTACGGTATGGAGGTGTCAGGCGCTGGGTGTACGGTATGGAGGTGTCAGGCGCTGGGTGTACGGTATGGAGGTGTCAGGCGCTGGGTGTACGGTATGAGGGTGTCAGGCGCTGGGTGTACGGTATGAGGGTGTCAGGCGCTGGGTGTACGGTATGGAGGTGTCGGGCGCTGGGTGTACGGTATGGAGGTGTCAGGCGCTGGGTGTACGGTATGGAGGTGTCAGGCGCTGGGTGTACGGTATGGAGGTGTCAGGCGCTGGGTGTACGGTATGACGGTGTCAGGCGCTGGGTGTACGGTATGAGGGTGTCAGGCGCTGGGTGTACGGTATGGAGGTGTCAGGCGCTGGGTGTACGGTATGGAGGTGTCAGGCGCTGGGTGTACGGTATGGGGGTGTCAGGCGCTGGGTGTACGGTATGAGGGTGTCAGGCGCTGGGTGTACGGTATGGAGGTGTCAGGCGCTGGGTGTACGGTATGGGGGTGTCGAATACAAAGAACATTTCTTGTATGGGGACGTTGTATGTTCATGCCTCTAATAGAACACGGACACAAGTGAAAAGATAAAACCAACTTTATTACAAAAGATGTCACAACGTCTCGGCATCCCATCCCCCGCTGTAAGTCTGATATGATCGATGTGACGTCAACGCGTTTCACGGGTACCCCCGCTTCTCTGGGACCTTTATAGGCCTCATAGGACACCAACACAATATACAACTAGAGAAGAGAAACATAAAGTGAAATCTCTCCTAACAAGAAAACAAAAATTATATATAATGTGTGCATGTACAGTTGCAAGAAAAAGTATGTGAACCCCTTGGGATTATGTGGAGTTTTGCATGAATTGGGCATAAAATGTGCTCTGAACGTCATCTAAGTCACAACAATAGAAGAACACAGTCTGCTGAACATAATACTACACAAACATTAGATGTTGCCATGGTTTAATTGCACATAACATGTAAACATTCACAGTGCAGGGAGGAAAAAGTATGTGAGGCCCTAGCTTAATGACTTCTCCCAGAGCTACTGGGAGCCAGGAGTGAGCCAACCTTGACTCCAATCAGTGTGATGATATTGGATGTGTTGCTGACAGCTGTCCTGCCCTTAAAAAACACACACCTTGTTTTGGGTTTACTGGTTTCAAGAAGCACTGTCTGATGTGAACCAAGCCTCGCAGAAAAGAGCTCTCAGAAGACCTACGATCAAGAATTGTTGACTTGCATGAAGCTGGAAAGGGTTACAAAAGTATCTCCAAAAGCCTTGATGTTCATGTGTCCACGGTAAGACAGACTGTCTACAAATGGAGAAAGTTTAGCACTGTTGCTACTCTCCCTAGGCGCGGTCATCCTGTAAAAATGACTGCAAGAGCACAGCGCAGAATGCTGCATGAGGTAAAGAAGAATCCCAGAGTGTCAGCTAAAGACCTACAGAAATCTCTGGCACATGCTAACATTTTTGTTGACACATCTACAATAAGGAAAACATTAAACAAGAATGGAGTACATGGGAGGACACCACGGAGGAAGCCATTGCTGGCCAAAAAGAAGATTGCAGCACGTTTGAAGTTTGCAAAAAAACACCTGGATGTTCCACAGCACTACTGGCAGAATATACTGTGGACAGATGAAACCAAGATTGAGTTGTTTGGGAAGAACACACAACACTATGTGTGGAGAAAAAAAGGCACAGCACACCAACATCAAAACCTCATCCCCACTGTGAAACATGGCGGAGGGAGCATCATGGTTTGGGGCTGCTTTGTTGCCTCAGGGCCTGGACGGATTGTTGTCATTGATGGGAAAATAAATTCCAGAGTTTATCAAGACATTTTGCAGGAAAACGTACGACCATCTGTCCGCCAACTGAAGCTCCGCAGAGGATGGGTGATGCAACAGGACAATGACCCAAAGCATACAAGTAATTCAACAAAACAATGGCTGCAACAGCACAGAATACGTCTTCTGGAGTGGCCCAGTCAGAGTCCTGACCTCAACCCGATTGAAATGCTGTGGCATGACCTTAAGAGAGCGATTCACACCAGACATCCCAAGAATATTGCTACACTGAAACAGTTTTGTGAAGAGGAGTGGTCCAAAATGACTCCAGATCGTTGTGCAGGTCTGATCTGCAACTACAGGAAACGTTTGGTTGAGGTTATTGCTGCCAAAGGAGGGTCAACCAGTTATTAAGTCCAAAGGTTCACATACTTTTTCCTCCCTGCACTCTGAATGTTTACATTTTATTTGCAATTAAACCATGGCAACATCTAATGTTTGTGTAGTATTATGTTCAGCAGACTGTGTTCTTCTATTGTTGTGACTTAGATGACGTTCAGAGCACATTTTATGCCCAATTCATGCAAAACTCCACGTTATCCCAAGGGGTTCACATACTTTTTCTTGCAACTGTATGTATGTCAGAGACTGCAATTACATGTGTGTGTATGTATGTGCGTGTATATATATATATATCTGGACTTGATTACATGAACACCAATCACCACATTTGCAATCATCACGTCTGCTGCTATCACAGATAGTATGTACCTCCCTCAGCTCATACGCAGCACATATCAGTGTGTTCTCCTTCTCCGTGTCTTCTCAGCCCTCTCACACGCCAGCGTGTACCACCTCAGCTGCCAACAGAAGAGCGCTGCCCACCACTGCAGATAGGGCAGACCGATAGCCACACGTACTCCCAGAAAGCCACATGGGCTGTGATGACATCATCAGTTGGCAGGACGCGGGCGGGTTGCCTGCAGAGCTTCCGGCACACCTCTAAAGAAAATACAGTACTGGTGGCGAGAACAATCTATTTGGCATGGATTGGGGAATTTGTGGCAATTTTCCTGCGGCACCCCTGAGGACTCTGGGGTGCCGCAGCACCCTGGTTGAGAAATGCTGGGCTAGACAATGGCATCCTGACTGCCATTAGGTATCGGGATGAAATTCTTGGACCCATTGTCAGACCCTACACTGGTGCAGTGGGTCCTGGGTTCCTCCTGGTGCTGTGGGTCTTGGGTTCCTCCTGGTGCAGTGGGTCCTGGGTTCCTCCTGGTGCAGTGGGTCCTGGGTTCCTCCTGGTGCAGTGGGTCCTGGGTTCCTCCTGGTGCAGTGGGTCTTGGGTTCCTCCTGGTGCCGTGGGTCTTGGGTTCCTCCTGGTGCAGAGGGTCCTGGGTTCCTCCTGGTGCAGTGGGTCCTGGGTTCCTCCTGGTGCAGTGGGTCTTGGATTCCTCCTGGTGCAGTGGGTCCTGGGTTCCTCCTGGTGAAGTGAGTCTTGGGTTCCTCCTGGTGCAGTGGGTCTTGGGTTCCTCCTGGTGCAGTGGGTCTTGGGTTCCTCCTGGTGCAGTGGGTCCTGGGTTCCTCCTGGTGCAGTGGGTCTTGGGTTCCTCCTGGTGCAGTGGGTCCTGGGTTCCTCCTGGTGCAGTGGGTCTTGGGTTCCTCCTGGTGCAGTGGGTCCTGGGTTCCTCCTGGTGCAGTGGGTCTTAGGTTCCTCCTGGTGCAGTGGGTCCTGGGTTCCTCTTGGTGCAGTGGGTCTTGGGTTCCTCCTGGTGCAGTGGGTCTTGGGTTCCTCCTGGTGCAGTGGGTCTTGGGTTCCTCCTGGTGCAGTGGGTCTTGGGTTCCTCCTGGTGCAGTGGGTCTTGGGTTCCTCCTGGTGCAGTGGGTCTTGGGTTCCTCCTGGTGCAGTGGGTCTTGGGTTCCTCCTGGTGCAGGGGGTCCTGGGTTCCTCCTGGTGCAGTGGGTCTTGGGTTCCTCCTGGTGCGGTGGGTCTTGGGTTCCTCCTGGTGCGGTGGGTCTTGGGTTCCTCCTGGTGCGGTGGGTCTTGGGTTCCTCCTGGTGCGGTGGGTCTTGGGTTCCTCCTGGTGCGGTGGGTCTTGGGTTCCTCCTGGTGCGGTGGGTCTTGGGTTCCTCCTGGTGCGGTGGGTCTTGGGTTCCTCCTGGTGCGGTGGGTCCTGGGTTCCTCTTGGTGCGGTGGGTCCTGGGTTCCTCCTGGTGCGGTGGGTCCTGGGTTCCTCCTGGTGCGGTGGGTCCCGGGTTCCTCCTGGTGCGGTGGGTCCCGGGTTCCTCCTGGTGCGGTGGGTCCCGGGTTCCTCCTGGTGCAGTGGGTCCTGGGTTCCTCCTGGTACAATGCCCGGCCTCATGTGGGGAGAGTATGCAGGCAGTTCCTGGAGGATGAAGGAATTGATACCATTGAATGGCCCCCACGCTCACCTGACCTAAACCCAATAGAACCCCTCTGGGATGTCATGTTTCGGTCCATCCAATGCCATCATGTTGCACCTCAGACTGCCCAGGAGCTCAGTGATGCCCTGGTCCAGATCTGGGAGGAAATCCCCCAGGACACCATCCATGGTCTCATTAGGACCCTCCCCCGACGTTGTCAGGCATGCATACAAACACGTGGGGGCCACACAGACTACTGGGGACCATTCTGAGTTGCTGCAATGACATTTCACCAACATGGACTCGCCTGCTCCATCATTTCTTCACTTTGATTTTCGGGGTGTCTTTGAATTCAGTCCTCTGTAAGTCGATCATTTTCATTTCCATCCAATGATGGGGCGTCCTTACGTTCCTCACCCATCCCCCGTCCATGTCAGTATAGAGATCCAGCAGGAGATTCCTCCCCATTGAGGTCTGATGGGTTTTCAGAGTCTTCCTTTCATGTTTTTTGAGCCGTGTATATACAGTCCCATGGAGGAGGAGGACTAACCTCCAGTACTCAGTGGTGATTGGATGGTCTCATACAGCGGGGCAATACGTAGGTTATGTCTTTCCTCCAATGCTATAATCCTGCAGGAGCGGAGGATACAAGGAGCCTGCTGGACAGAGGATCACATTTAAAGGGGACCTAACGGCTCTTACAGTGGTGGAGAAAAATAGAAGGTTGAGCCCAAGGGATTCAATTTAAAGGGGACACACAGTTTTTATTACCTTTTATTATATTTTTGGGTCATAAATAACATGTAAGGAGAGGACACAACCGGTGTCAGTTCCCAAGGGGTGAGCCGCGGAGAGGACACAACCGGTGTCAGTTCCCAAGGGGTGAGCCGCGGAGAGGACACAACCGGTGTCAGTTCCCAAGGGGTGAGACGTGGAGAGGACACAACCGGTGTCAGTTCCCAAGGGGTGAGCCGCGGAGAGGACACAACCGGTGTCAGTTCCCAAGGGGTGAGACGCGGAGAGGACACAACCGGTGTCAGTTCCCAAGGGGTGAGCCGCGGAGAGGACACAACCGGTGTCAGTTCCCAAGGGGTGAGCCGCGGAGAGGACACAACCGGTGTCAGTTCCCAAGGGGTGAGACGTGGAGAGGATGGGCGTGTTGGAACACAATGAAAGCACTGAAGAGACAGTGTGGAATGTGGAAAGTGAACTTGATATCGGGGACATCCCCAGGGTTGGTGTCACCCGGTGCGGAAACACTTGGTGACACGCCCTCCGATGATCCCCACAGAATAGATCGGATCTGCGGATTGAGCATAATGGATCAGAGTCAGATCCATTATGCTCTCCAATCTGCACATTCTATCCATTCTGAGGGGATCATCGGACGGGGTGTCACCAAGTGTTACCTTTTCGTGGAGCCCGTATAGGTTGCATGCCGACGATCCCCGCAGAATGGATCGGATCTGCGGATTGAGCATAATGGATCGGACTCCGATCCATTATCCTCCCCATTCCATCCTGCCGGGATCAGACTCCGATCCATTATCCTCCCCATAATGAGGGAATAACACACACCTGGCCATGGAACAGCTGAGAAGCCAATTGTCCCATTACTTTTGGTCCCTTAACAAGCGGGAGGCACATATGCAAACTGTTGTAATTCCTACACCGTTCACCTGATTTGGATGTAAATACCCTCAAATTAAAGCTGACAGTCTGCAGTTAAAGCACATCTTGTTCGTTTCATTTCAAATCCATTGTGGTGGTGTATAGAGCCAAAAATGTTAGAATTGTGTCCATGTCCCAATATTTATGGACCTGACTGTATATGTATGTTACGTGTAGTTTGTACCCGGAGTACAGCCCAGAAACAATAGTGCGCTTTTTCTTTTGTTTGTTTTTTTACCAAAAGCACATTGACAATTTTAAAAAAAAATTAAAAATCCTGACCTTTGCCCCGACCCAAACACTTACCCCGACACTGAACTAGATCAAACCTTGATCTAGGTATTTTTTTCTTTTTTAATATTTATCTTTTCTTTAACGTTTTTTTTCCATCTATGCCAGGAGTTAGAAAGATACAATGTATCTCTCTCCTCCATTCATAGAGAAAAAAAAAAAAACAAGGAGGCCGAGCTGTACAGTGACTGACCACATGATCGCTGTGATAGCCAATCAGAGGCTATCACAGCGATCATGTGACCTGGAATCGGGAATCCCGGGTCCCGATCGCTAGAACGGGACCCAGGACTCTCAGTGACACCGCGGTCTTTGTGCTGGGAGCGCGCTGTGTGGGCGCACTCCCACTACTAAGACAGGATTGCAAAAATGCGACCCCCACGGAAACAAAGCCCGGTTCTGTGAGGCCGCATATTTGTGGGACATCGGCACAAAGGGGTTTGGATATTACATACCCAGTATCAGTGATGACAGGGAATACATACTGAATATTGGCGATAGATGATCAATACATAATCAGTATACTGTAGGTGATGAGAAGTGATCTATACATATTTATTTCAGGTACTTATAAAGCGCCATCAATATATATTGTACATTCACATCAGTCCCCGCCCCCGAGGGGCGTACAATCTAAGGTCCCTAACTCACATGCATACATACACATACTAGGGACCAATTTTGACAGGAGCCAATTCACCTCCCAGCATGTCTTTAGAGTGTAGGAGGAAACCGAAGCACCCGGAGGAAACCCACGCAGGCAGAGGGAGAACATGTAAACTCTAGGCAGGTGGTTGGGATTCCAACCAACCCGAGTACTGCCAGGCGGAGGTGCTAACCATTTGGCCACTGTGCTACCCATACTCAGAAGAGGTGATCAATACATCCTCTATATCAGTGATAAGTGATCAATACACACTCAGCATCAGTGATGTGAAGTAATCAATATATACTCAATACCGGTGATCAATACACACTCAGCATCAGTGATGTGAAGTAATCAATATATACTCAATACCGGTGATCAATACACACTCAGCATCAGTGATGTGAAGTAATCAATATATACTCAATACCGGTGATCAATACACACTCAGCATCAGTGATGTGAAGTAATCAATATATACTCAATACCGGTGATCAATATATACTCAATACCGGTGATCAATATAGACTCAGCATCAGTGATGTGAAGTAATCAATATATACTCAATACCGGTGATCAATACATACTCAGCATCAGGGATGAGAAGTAATCAATATATACTCAGTACTGGTGATCAATATAGACTCAGCATCAGTGATGTGAAGTAATCAATATATACTCAATACCGGTGATCAATACATACTCAGCATCAGGGATGAGAAGTAATCAATATATAGTCAATACCGGTGATCAATACATACTCAGCATCAGTGATGAGAAGTAATCAATATAGACTCAGCATCAGTGATGTGAAGTAATCAATATATACTCAGTACCGGTGATCAATACAGACTCCTCATCAGCGATGTGAAGTAATCAATATATACTCAATACCGGTGATCAATACATACTCAGCATCAGGGATGAGAAGTAATCAATATATACTCAGCATCAGTGATGTGAAGTAATCAATATATAGTCAATACCGGTGATCAATACAGACTCCTCATCAGCGATGTGAAGTAATCAATATATACTCAATACCGGTGATCAATACATACTCAGCATCAGGGATGAGAAGTAATCAATATATACTCAGCATCAGTGATGTGAAGTAATCAATATATAGTCAATACCGGTGATCAATACATACTCAGCATCAGTGATCACTGACACAGAGTACGAATTTATTACTTTACGTCACTGATCCGGAGTCTGTATTGATCACCGGTATTGAGTATATATTGATTACTTCTCATCCCTGATGCTGAGTATGTATTGATCACCGGTATTGAGTATATATTGATTACTTCTCATCCCTGATGCTGAGTATGTATTGATCACCGGTATTGAGTATATATTGATTACTTCACATCACTGATGCGGAGTCTATATTGATCACCGGTATTGAGTATATATTGATTACTTCTCATCCCTGATGCTGAGTTTGTATTGATTACTTCTCATCACTGATGAGGAGTCTATATTGATCACCGGTATTGAGTATATATTGATTAGTTCACATCACTGAGTATGTATTGAATATTTATCACTGATACTGATATTGATGTACTGATCAATACAAACTCAGTATCAGTGATAAGTAATCTAATACATACTCCGTATCAGTGATGAGAAGTAATACTCAGTGATGGTGATCAATACAGCACAAGGAGCCAATCAGTTGAGCTGCAGATGAGATAATGCATCTGCTGCACCTACTGGATAGACATAACCTGTAAGTGAAAGTGAAACTGTGACAGAGAAGTCAGATCTCCGCCCCTTCCCATGCAGAACGTGGAGCTGTAATGTACAGGAATAAAGACGTGATTTCAGGACCGGCTGCGCGGCAAACGAGGAGTTTCCTTTTATCCCGCTAAAAGCTTGTTTAAAGGTAAAGTCAGCACTCCCTGTGACATCTACAAATCTCTGCAAACAGACAATCCCCAACACAGAGCCACAGGTATAAAAACACAGCAATTTATTCCAGGATTCCAGCTATGATTGGTCGGCGGGGAAGGGGGCGGGGGTTTATAGGAGTGGAATGGTTCCGGAAGTCTCTCTCCCCCTCAGCTTCTCTTCTTCTTCTTCTCTCCGGCCGATCCGACGTTCCAGTAATAGAGCAGCTGAGAGAAGATCAGCCCATTGCAGGCCGAGGAGACCATGTAGGTGACGGCCATCAGATGGTCTCCGGTCTCCTGGAAACAACGGCAAGGAGAAATGAGAGAGGCGGTGTACACCCCACCCAGTATCTACAGAACACCTCCCACCGCGACACGTCTACAATACGCCTCCCTCCGCACCATGTCTACAGAACACCTCCCACCGCAACACGTCTACAATACGCCTCCCTCCGCACCGCGACACGTCTACAGAACTCCTTCCACCGCACCGTGACACGTCTACAGAACTCCTCCCACCGCACCGTGACACGTCTACAGAACTCCTCCCACCGCAACGTGACACGTCTACAGAACTCCTCCCACCGCAACGTGACACGTCTACAGAACTCCTCCCACCGCACCGTGACACGTCTACAGAACTCCTCCCACCGCGACATGTCTACAATACATCTCCACAGCACCGCAACACGTCTACAGAGCGCCTCCCACTGCACCGCGACACGTCTACAATACACCTCACACCGCACCGACACATGTCTACAATACACCTCACACCACACGTCTCCATCATGTGGCCCGGTACACCTCCCACCACACGTCTCCATCGTGTGGCCCGGTACACCCCACCACATGTCTCCCAACACACGGCCCGATACACTTCTCCAATACGTGGCCCAGTACACCCCCCACCACGCCGCAACACGTCTCCAACACACAGCCGGGACACCTCCCGCCACACGTCTCCAACACACAGCCCGGGACACCTCCCGCCACACGTCTCCAACACACTGCCCGGGACACCTCCCGCCACACGTCTCCAACACACAGCCCGGGACACCTCCGCCACACGTCTCCAACACACAGCCCGGGACACCTCCCGCCACACGTCTCTCCAATACACAGCCCGGTGCAGTACCCAGTATACCCCCCACCACACACAATGCAATCATTCTCTTACCTGGATGGAGGTGAATATTCGAGCCAGAGAGCCCAGAAATAAAAGTGCTACTGTGACGGCTGATAACTGACCCGTGTGACCGTTCTTGTAGTTAGTCATTGCTTGGATAAGCTGTAAGAGAAATGTGGGCGTTACCTACCATTCTGTGGGTGGCCCCTCCCCCACTGCAGGTTTAAAGGGACACAAGAAATGAACTCCGGGGTACTCACCCTACTAATAATAATTGCCGGAACATTCGTGGCCTGGAGCATTGTGACCACCGCCATGGGGACAACCGGACACAGCAGGACAGCTACTATGGAGAAGTATATACCGAGGAACAGGATTCCTGGAGGAGAAGAGAGTGCGGGGGTGAGTCAGGGAGGGGGAGAGAGCAGGGAGAGGCGAGAAGAGAGGGAGTGGGGAGAGAGAGAGAGGGAGGGGGCAGAGAGTCAGGACGAGGGGAGAGAGCAGGAGGGAGAGTCAGGAGGGAGAGAGTCAGGATGAGGAGAGAGAGCGGGGGGGGGGGAAGAGTCAGGGAGAGAAGAGGAGAGAGAGCAGGGGGGGAGCACGTCAAGGAGAGAGAGCAGGGGGGGGGAGCGCGTCAAGGAGAGAGAGCAGGGGGGGCTCGTCGGGGAGGAGATAGAGCGGGGGGAAGAGTCAGGGAGAGGAGAGAGAGCGGGGGGGGGGGGGGGGAAAGAGTCAGGGAGAGGAGAGAGAGCGGGGGGGGGGTAAGAGTCAGGGAGAGGAGAGAGAGCGGGGGGGGGGTAAGAGTCAGGGAGAGGAGAGAGAGCGGGGGGGGGGGGAAGAGTCAGGGAGAGGAGAGCGGGGGGGGGGGGGGAAGAGTCAGGGAGAGGAGAGAGAGCGGGGGGGGGGGGGGGGGGAAGAGTCAGGGAGAGGAGAGAGAGGGGGGGGGGGGGAAGAGTCAGGGAGAGGAGAGAGAGCGGGGGGGGGGGGGAAGAGTCAGGGAGAGGAGAGAGAGCGGGGGGGGGGGGAAAATCAGGGAGAGGAGAGAGAGCGGGAGCGGGGAAAGAGTCAGGGAGAGGAGAGAGAGCGGGGGGGGGGGGGGGGGGGAGAGCGGGGGGGGGAAGAGTCAGGGAGAGGAGAGAGAGCGGGGGGGGGGGGAGAGTCAGGGAGAGGAGAGAGAGCGGGGGGGGAGAGTCAGGGAGAGGAGAGAGAGCGGGGGGGGAGAGTCAGGGAGAGGAGAGAGAGCGGGGGGGAGAGTCAGGGAGAGGAGAGAGAGCGGGGGGGGAGAGTCAGGGAGAGGAGAGAGAGCGGGGGGGGAGAGTCAGGGAGAGGAGAGAGAGCGGGGGGGAGAGTCAGGGAGAGGAGAGAGAGCGGGGGGGGGAGACACAGGGAGAGGAGAGAGAGCGGGGGGGGAGACACAGGGAGAGGAGTGAGAGCGGGGGGGGGGGGAGAGTCAGGGAGAGGAGAGAGAGCGGGGGGGGGGGGGAGAGTCAGGGAGAGGAGAGAGAGCGGGGGGGGGGGGGAGAGTCAGGGAGAGGAGAGAGCGGGGGGGGGGGGAGAGTCAGGGAGAGGAGAGAGAGCGGGGGGGGGGGGAGAGTCAGGGAGAGGAGAGAGAGCAAGGGGAAGAGTCAGGGAGAGGAGAGAGAGCAAGGGGAAGAGTCAGGGAGAGGAGAGAGAGCGGGGGGAGCGAGTCAGGGAGAGGGAGAGAGAGCGGGGGGAGCGAGTCAGGGAGAGGAGAGAGAGCGGGGGGAGCGAGTCAGGGAGAGGAGGAGAGAGCGGGGGGAGCGAGTCAGGGAGAGGAGAGAGAGCGGGGGGGGGGGGCGAGTCAGGAAAAGGAAAGGAGCAGTGGGGAGCGAGTCAGGAAAAGGAGAGAGAGCAGGGGGAAGCGAGTCAGGGAGAGGAGAGACAGCAGGGGGGGGGGGGGTCGAGTCAGGAAGAGGAGAGAGAGCAGGGGGGAGCGTGTCAGGGAGAGGAGAGGAGAGACAGCAGGGGGGAGCGAGTCAGGGAGAGGAGAGGAGAGACAGCAGGGGGGAGCGAGTCAGGGAGAGGAGAGACAGCAGGGGGAAGCGAGTCAGGAAGAGGAGAGAGAGCAGGGGGGAGCGAGTCAGGAAGAGGAGAGAGAGCAGGGGGGAGCGAGTCAGGGAGAGGAGAGAGAGCAGGGGGGAGCGAGTCAGGGAGAGGAGAGAGAGCAGGGGGGAGTGAGTCAGGGAGAGGAGAGGAGAGAGAGCAGGGGGAGCGAGGGAGAGGAGAGGAGAGAGAGCAGGGGGGAGCGAGTCAGAGAGAGGAGAGAGAGCAGGGGGGAGCGAGTCAGGGAGAGGAGAGAGAGCAGGGGGAGCGAATCAGGGAGAGGAGAGACAGCAGGGGGAAGCGAGTCAGGAAGAGGAGAGAGAGCAGGGGGGAGCGAGTCAGGAAGAGGAGAGAGAGCAGGGGGGAGCGAGTCAGGAAGAGGAGAGAGAGCAGGGGGGAGCGAGTCAGGGAGAGGGAGAGAGAGCAGGGGGAGCGAGTCAGGGAGAGGAGAGAGAGCAGGGGGGAGCGAGTCAGGGAGAGGAGAGAGAGCAGGGGGGAGCGAGTCAGGGAGGGGAGAGGAGAGAGAGCAGGGGGGAGCGAGTCAGGGAAAGGAAAGGAGAGAGGAAAGGAGAGAGAGCAGGGGGGAGCGAGTCAGGGAGAGGAGAGGAGAGAGAGCAGGGGGGAGCGAGTCAGGAAGAGGAGAGGAGAGAGAGCAGGGGGAGCGAGTCAGGGAGAGGAGAGGAGAGAGAGCAGGGAGGAGCGAGTGAGGGAGAGGAGAGAAGAGACAGCAGGGAGGAGCGAGTGAGGGAGAGGAGAGAAGAGACAGCAGGGGGGAGCGAGTCAGGGAGAGAAGAGACAGCAGGGGGGAGCGAGTCACAGAGAGGAGAGAAGAGACAGCAGGGAGGAGCGAGTGAGGGAGAGGAGAGAGAGCAGGGGGGAGCGAGTGAGGGAGAGGAGAGAGAGCAGGGGGGAGCGAGTGAGGGAGAGGAGAGAGAGCAGGGGGGAGCGAGTGAGGGAGAGGAGAGGAGAGAGAGCAGGGGGAGCGAGTGAGGGAGAGGAGAGGAGAGAGAGCAGGGGGGAGCGAGTGAGGGAGAGGAGAGGAGAGAGAGCAGGGGGGAGCGAGTGAGGGAGAGGAGAGAGAGCAGGGGGGAGCGAGTGAGGGAGAGGAGAGAGAGCAGGGGGAGCGAGTGAGGGAGAGAGAGAGAGAGCAGGGGGAGCGAGTGAGGGAGAGGAGAGGAGAGAGAGCAGGGGGGAGCGAGTGAGGGAGAGGAGAGCGAGGGAGAGGAGAGAGAGCAGGGGGAGCGAGTCAGGGAGAGGAGAGGAGAGAAAGCAGGGGGGAGCGAGTCAGGGAGAGGGGAGAGAGCAGGGGGGAGCGAGTCAGGGAGAGGAGAGGGAGAGAGCAGGGGGAGCGAGTGAGGGAGAGGAGAGAGAGCAGGGGGGAGCGAGTGAGGGAGAGGAGAGAGAGCAGGGGGGAGCGAGTGAGGGAGAGGAGAGGAGAGAGAGCAGGGGGGAGCGAGTGAGGGAGAGGAGAGAGAGCAGGGGGGAGCGAGTGAGGGAGAGGAGAGGAGAGAGAGCAGGGGGGAGCGAGTGAGGGAGAGGAGAGAGAGCAGGGGGGAGCGAGTGAGGGAGAGGAGAGGAGAGAGAGCAGGGGGGAGCGAGTGAGGGAGAGGAGAGAGAGCAGGGGGGAGCGAGTGAGGGAGAGGAGAGAGAGCAGGGGGGAGCGAGTCAGGGAGAGGAGAGGAGAGAGAGCAGGGGGGAGCGAGTCAGGGAGAGGAGAGGAGAGAGAGCAGGGGGGAGCGAGTCAGGGAGAGGAGAGGAGAGAGAGCAGGGGGGAGCGAGTCAGGGAGAGGAGAGGAGAGAGAGCAGGGGGGAGCGAGTCAGGGAGAGGAGAGGAGAGAGAGCAGGGGGGAGCGAGTCAGGGAGAGGAGAGAGAGCAGGGGGGAGCGAGTCAGGGAGAGGAGAGAGAGCAGGGGGGAGCGAGTCAGGGAGAGGAGAGAGAGCAGGGGGGAGCGAGTCAGGGAGAGGAGAGAGAGCAGGGGGGAGCGAGTCAGGGAGAGGAGAGAGAGCAGGGGGGAGCGAGTCAGGGAGAGGAGAGAGAGCAGGGGGGAGCGAGTCAGGGAGAGGAGAGAGAGCAGGGGGGAGCGAGTCAGGGAGAGGAGAGAGAGCAGGGGGGAGCGAGTCAGGGAGAGGAGAGAGAGCAGGGGGGAGCGAGTCAGGGAGAGGAGAGGAGAGAAAGCAGGGGGAGCGAGTCAGGGAGAGGGGAGAGAGCAGGGGGGAGCGAGTCAGGGAGAGGAGAGGAGAGAAAGCAGGGGGGAGCGAGTCAGGGAGAGGAGAGGAGAGAGAGCAGGGGGGAGCGAGTCAGGGAGAGGAGAGAGAGCAGGGGGGAGCGAGTCAGGGAGAGGAGAGAGAGCAGGGGGGAGCGAGTCAGGGAGAGGAGAGAAAGCAGGGGGGAGCGAGTCAGGGAGAGGGGAGAGAGCAGGGGGGAGCGAGTCAGGGAGAGGAGAGAGCAGGGGGGAGCGAGTCAGGGAGAGAGGAGAGAAAGCAGGGGGGAGCGAGTCAGGGAGAGGAGAGGAGAGAAAGCAGGGGGGAGCGAGTCAGGGAGAGGAGAGGAGAGAGAGCAGGGGGGAGCGAGTCAGGGAGAGGAGAGGAGAGAGAGCAGGGGGGAGCGAGTCAGGGAGAGGAGAGAGAGCGGGGGGCGAGTCAGGGAGAGGAGAGAGAGCAGGGGGGAGCGAGTCAGGGAGAGGAGAGAGAGCAGGGGGAGCGAGTCAGGGAGAGGAGAGGAGAGAGAGCAGGGGGGAGCGAGTCAGGGAGAGGAGAGGAGAGAGAGCGGGGGGCGAGTCAGGGAGAGGAGAGGAGAGAGAGCAGGGGGGAGCGAGTCAGGGAGAGGAGAGAGAGCGGGGGGCGAGTCAGGGAGAGGAGAGGAGAGAGAGCGGGGGGCGAGTCAGGGAGAGGAGAGGAGAGAGAGCGGGGGGCGAGTCAGGGAAAGGAGAGAGAGCGGGGGGCGAGTCAGGGAAAGGAGAGAGAGCAGAGGGGGAGCGAGTCAGAGAGATAGCGGGGGGGGGGGGGGAGCGAGTCAGGGAGAGGAGAGAGAGCAGGGAGAAGCGTCAGGGAGAGGAGAAGAGGAGAGAGAGCGGGGGGCACCAGGGAGGGCAGAGGAGAGAGAGCAGAGGGAGTGTCAGGGGGAGGAGAGTGAGCGGGGGGGGGGGCGCCAGGGAGGGTAGAGAGAGCAGTGGGGAGTGTCAAGGAGAGGAGAGAATATGGAGGGGAGTGTCAGGGACCATACCCAGGTTTGTGCGGCTCCCCAGGTGCTGGATGAGGAATCCGATGATCAGAGTCTGGAGGAGGAGGAAGAGGACCTCCCCCCAGGCACTAGGACAGAGGAGGAGGATGGTATTAGTCCATGGAGCGGTCATCTTTCCCAATGGAACACACAGGGAGCAGTGGAGGAAACTTCCAGGATCTCAGAGTCATCCGGCTGCTCCTGAAATGAAGAGCCCCCAATACAGGAGCCCCCCAGTGGTGGTGGGGGAGGGGTCTCACCTGAAGGGGAAGCTGCGAGTGATGCTGTACACCATGGTCCCGGTCAGTGCTAGCAGTTCCAGGAGGACGGAGTGGAAGTTCAGCCCCTCGGCGGTGCCGGATCTCAGCAGTTTGATGATCTGTGGGGACCTTTACTGGGCGACAGAGGAAGACAGGCTGAAAGAGAGGCAGACGGTCCATGGAGGGACTGGAAGGATTACAGGGGGTCACAGCACCGGGGGGGGGGGGGGGGGCACACAGTCTGAGCTCTGCACTCCCTACACTTACTGCATACCCCAACTGGATCCCAGGAAGTGCAGACATTCCATGGATGTTCATCGTACCCCGACACTTGTACTTTTTACCTGTTACTCCTCATTTAGATAGTAGTGCACTTCCTGTGCCTAGGCACTCCTGATATTGGGTCACTTCCTGTGCCTAGGCACTCCTGATATTGGGTCACTTCCTGTGCCTAGGCACTCCTGATATTGGGTCACTTCCTGTGCCTAGGCACTCCTGATATTGGGTCACTATCTGTACTGGGGCACTCCTGATATTGCATTTCCTGTCCCTAGGCACTCCTGATACTGGGGAACATCCTGTACCTAGAAAAGCCTAATATTAAGCCATTTCCTAAACAGTAAGAGTCTTGATATCATTGCACTTCCTGTGCCTAGGCACCCCTGTTCTGTATCCTCATAGCTGTACATCTGCAGTGTGAGGTCATCTAAGGCACTGCTGCCTCTGACTGCTGGTGATATGGCGGCTGCACTAGTTACTGTTCTCCTTGCTGGAGGGGAAGGTGTACCTGAGGACCTGCAGTGCCGGGATCTCCCAGCTTCATCTATGAGGGAGGCGAGGAGGGTGTCGGATTGTCGGAAATGAATGGCCGTGAACCCGGGGGGGGGGGGCGATGACTCACCCATCACAGAGCCGGCGATGATCCCGAACCCCAGAACCTTACTGAGCAGAATCTTCAGACACGGGACTGGAGGGGGAGACAGAAACAGATGTCATGTGATGTCCTTCCAGGGGATAGCAGTCAGTTTAGTATTTGACGATGGGGGAGGGGGCAGTGATCAGGGGCAGGTGATGGGGGGAGGGGGCAGTGATCAGGGGCAGGTGATGGGGGGAGGGGTTCAGTGTTCAGGGGCAGGTGATGGGGGGAGGGGTTCAGGGGCAGGCGATGGGGGAAGGGGTTCAGTGTTCAGGGGCAGGCGATGGGGGGAGGGGTTCAGTGTTCAGGGGCAGGGGCGATGGGGGGAGGGGTTCAGTGTTCAGGGGCAGGTGATGGGGGGAGGGGTTCAGGGGCAGGCGATGGGGGAAGGGGGTCAGTGAACAGGGGCAGGCGATGGGGGGAGGGGTTCAGTGTTCAGGGGCAGGCGATGGGGGGAGGGGTTCAGTGTTCAGGGGCAGGTGATGGGGGGAGGGGTTCAGGGGCAGGCGATGGGGGTCAGTGAACAGGGGCAGGCGATGGGGGGAGGGGTTCAGTGTTCAGGGGCAGGCGATGGGGGGAGGGGTTCAGTGTTCAGGGGCAGGCGATGGGGGAAGGGGGTCAGTGAACAGGGGCAGGCGATGGGGGGAGGGGGGGTCAGTGAACAGGGGCAGGCGATGGGGGGAGGGGGGGTCAGTGAACAGGGGCAGGCGATGGGGGGAGGGGGGGTCAGTGAACAGGGGCAGGCGATGCGGGGAGGGGGGGTCAGTGAACAGGGGCAGGCGATGCGGGGAGGGGGGGGTCAGTGAACAGGGGCAGGCGATGCGGGGAGGGGGGGTCAGTGAACAGGGGCAGGCGATGCGGGGAGGGGGGGTCAGTGATCAGGGGCAGGCGATGAGGGGAGGGGGTCAGTGATCAGGGGCAGGCGATGGGGGGAGGGAGGACAGTGATCAGGGGCAGCGATGGGGGGAGGGAGGACAGTGATCAGGGGCAGGCGATGGGGGGGGGGGGCAGGTGATGGGGGGAGGGGGCAGTGATCAGGGGCAGGTGATGGGGGGGGTCAGTGATCAGGGGCAGGCGATGGGGGGAGGGGGGGTCAGTGAACAGGGGCAGGCGATGGGGGGAGGGGGGGTCAGTGAACAGGGGCAGGCGATGCGGGGAGGGGGGGTCAGTGATCAGGGGCAGGCGATGCGGGGAGGGGGGGTCAGTGAACAGGGGCAGGCGATGAGGGGAGGGGGTCAGTGATCAGGGGCAGGCGATGGGGGGAGGGAGGACAGTGATCAGGGGCAGCGATGGGGGGAGGGAGGACAGTGATCAGGGGCAGGCGATGGGGGGGGGGGCAGGTGATGGGGGGAGGGGGCAGTGATCAGGGGCAGGCGATGAGGGGGGGGGGGCAGTGATCAGGGGCAGGCGATGAGGGGGGGGGGGGGCAGTGATCAGGGGCAGGCGATGGGGGGGAGGGGTCAGTGAACAGGGGCAGGCGATGGGGGGGAGGGGTCAGTGAACAGGGGCAGGCGATGGGGGGAGGGGGCAGGTGATGGGGGGAGGGGTCAGTGAACAGGGGCAGGCGATGGGGGGGAGGGGTCAGTGAACAGGGGCAGGCGATGGGGGGAGGGGGCAGGTGATGGGGGGAGGGGGCAGTGATCAGGGGCAGGTGATGGGGGGGGTCAGTGATCAGAGGCAGGTGATGGGGGAGGGGGCAGTTGAGGACGGGGGGTAGGTACCGTGCAGTAGGTTGTACTGGAGGAAGAACTGATCGTAGCAGCTCTCGGGAAGGACTCCCGGGACCAGGACACCTCTAAGCACCTCCATCTTGCCCGGGACCCCGCTTATTTCCGGGTCCAATGGTCGGACACTCCGAGGTTGACGTCAGTTCCCTTCCCGACCGGAAGCTGGATTTCCGCCACGTCAAGTTAGGGAAAAGGAGCCCCGCCCCTTACGGCAATTCTCTTGAGGTGCTGACCCCGCCCACAACAGCCTGTCTAGTGCTGACAAGCGCAATGTAAGGACCCCGCCTCCTAGAACTCTACGTCCCCACCCACTGAGTAGGCGGGACCACGTATGGGACAGTGCAGCTGTCCGCTATCCCGGAACATGCTTTCTGGCCCCGCCCCTGGCCGGATACCACCGTTTCTAGGGTAACCAGTGCGTCAGAAAGGCGGGAAAAGCCCCCTGAGAGGGATGTGATGGAGGGAGAAGACAGTGATGGGGAGGATGGAGGAAGATGGAAGGCAGATAGAGGCGGCCTGATAGAAGGGACCAGCTGTGGTACAACAAGATGGCCGCCATCCTCCAGGCCTGGGCCGCCGTCCTGGAATAATGGCCTCCAGTCAGCGACAAATTCCTCAGCTGGCAGACGGCGGTCGGGGTCGGATCATCCATCAACACATGAAGTATGTGGAGTCGGAGGAGGACGTCACCGAGGAAATATGGCGGAGAGCCAGGATTGTGCGGGGCGGGGGTTGGGCACTGGACACGTCAACAAATCCACCATCAGGGGAGGGTATGAGAGCCGTAGCCGCCAATACCACAGCCGGGGTACCAACAACTTCCACCATCGGGACTCCTCTACCTTCCAAAACCAAGGACTAGAAGAGAACCAACCGCCAACCAGGGACGACTCTGATAGGACATCATCTCACAGCAATTCCCCGCCCCTTTCCGAGCTGTGCGCCGGAACGGTCGCCCTCTGTTCGCTCTACTACGTCCGCCTGAAGAAGGAACGACGGCTGAGGGACTCGGAGCGCCGGAGACGACTTTTCCTCTTCCGCCGCTCCAAAGCACGGGAGCGCCTCCGCTTCGCCGCCATGTGGGCCTCTAGGTTGTTATCCGCGGAAGGGCGACCCCCGGAGGAAAGTCAGGAGTCTCGGGTTTGGAATGCCGCCATAGAAAAGACCTTCTCGCGCTTCGACTGGACAGAGAGCTTCCGCATGACGAAACCCACCTTCGACTTCCTGTGCAACCAGCTGCGACCGGTCGTTCACAGGATGGACGCCGGCATGCACCAAGCGATCCCGGTGGAAGTACGGTTGGCGGTGACGCTGTGGCACCTGGGTTCCTCCTGCAATTTCCAGACGATGGAGGAGATCTTCGGGCTCTCTTGTTCCACCATAGTTAGGGTCATCCGCGACGTGTGCGAGGCAGTGGCGTCCATCCTTGCCCCTACTTTGATTTCCGTCCCTCAAGGAGACGTTCTTCAAGAGACGCTTAAAGGGTTTGAACGCCGTTACGGTCTAGCGCAGGTAGCCGGGGTGGTCGGGACCCTACATGTAGCCATCGGTCCCTCTAATGACTCTACGGGACAGTTCTACAACACCAAAGGTTGGCGTTCTGTGGTTCTCCAAGCGGTGGTGGACCCCGATTTCTGCTTTTGGGACTTGAACGTCGGCTGTCCTGGTAGCTTATCAGATTCTCAGGTTTTGGTGGCCTCGGAGCTCTATGAGCGCGGCACAGAAGGAACTCTGTTCCCCAGCACCACCAAGAACGTGAACGGCGTTGAGGTGCCCATCCATTTGTTGGGGTCACGTTCTTACCCCCTCCTCCCGTGGCTTATGACGCCCCTCACCAAAGAATCAACTGCAGCCGATGTGGAGCTGAACCGGCGCTTTGCGTCTGCCCTGACCTTGACTCAGATAGCCTTTGGGCGCCTCAAGAGCCGTTGGCGTTGCCTGTTAAAGAGCAGCCATGTGGACCTCTCCTTCTTGCCGATTCTGGTCACCGCTTGCTGCGTTCTTCATAATATCTGTGAGGGCCGTAGAGAACCTTTTGAGGATCACTGGCTGGAGGAGGCCTCCGAAGAGGAACTAGAGCAACCTAGTGAGGTGGAGGAAGATGATGTGGAGATGGAGGGCGTGGCCGAGGAGATACGGACCGCTCTAGCAAGAGGTGTACGAACTTGACACGTGACCGATGGAGGCCAGTGACTGGCAACGCCCTAAGTTGGCTTTTTTCTTTTAATTACTTTGTATGTTCGTATTTTAGACTCTTATGTGTGATTATTAGAATGAAGAGTTGGTTCAAATGATGACTTGTGTTGTGGAAAATAAATTTCGTCTTCGTGATCGAATCTTTCAAAACCTGGCTTTTGGAACCATTTTATCAACTAAAAAAGAAGAAATGCAAAGCCAATGGGGGCAGAGGCTATGCTGGCAAAGTGAAAAAGTAGGGGGTATGCTGCTTTCTATGCCTGAAACTGGAAGAGCCGGTGGGGGACGCCAGCAGGGGCTCCGCCTATACCCCATAACTGCACGAGTCCAAAGGACATTCAAATGCTTGCAACTTTATCTAGACAACTTAAAGCTGAAGCAGGTATGTAATTTATGCCATCATTACCTTGGTCCAGCAAGGTAACTATGGATGTGCCATACCTGTGGGATCTGAAAATCCATGCGGTAGTCTCCACCACTACAGTGATTGCGCCTGTCTTCTGGGTCAATGAATGCTACGCACTCTCTGATTGGAGGTGGAGAAGCAGAGAGGTGATGTCATGATCTCCACCTGGTGCAATGAGGGAATGCCTTGCATTCATTGAGAAACACACAAGGCGTCCTGTGAATGTCAGTCATGTTGACTTGAGTGATCTCCAGTGTTCATGCCAGTGGCCTCTCTGTTTCTGGGCCTCCAGGTAGCTGCAGATCCCCTAACCTCCCACAATGCTTCCCAGTTCCAATGCCAGTGGTTCCGAACCACTGGGCCATGGTTTCTTTATTTCTGGGCCTCCAAATAACCATAGTGCCTCCCAGTTCCCATGCCAGTAGTTCTCCACCACTGGTTTGTGACCTTCAGCTAGCTGCAGATCCCCTTTTTCTATGCCTCTAGCTGGCTGAAGATCCCCTAACCTCCCGCAGTGCCTTCCAGTTCCCATGCCAGTGGTGCTCAACCACTGGGCCATGGCCTTCCTATTTCTGGGCCTCCAGATAGCTGCAGATCCCCAAACCTCCCACAGTGCCTCCCAGCTCCCATGCCAGTAGTTTTCAACCACTGGTTTGTGGCCTCCAGCCAGCTGCAAATCTCCTAACCTCCTGCAATGCCTTCCAGTTCCCATGCTAGTGGTTCTCAACCACTGGGCCATGGCGTCCCTATTTCTGGGCCTCCAGCTAACTGCAGATCCCCAAACCTCCCACAGTGCCTCCCAGTTCCCATGCCAGTAGTTCTCAAACACTGGTTTGTGGCCTCCAGCTAGCTTCAGATCCCGTGCCTATGCCTCCAGTTAGCTGCAGATCCCCTAACCTCCCACAGTGCCTCCCGGTTTCCATACCAGTGGTTCTTAACCACTGGGCCGTGACCTCCGTTTCTGGACCTCCAGCTAGCTGCAGATCCCATAACCTCCACAGTGCCTCCCAGCTCCCATGCCAGTGGTTCTCAACCACTGAGCAATGACCTTCCTATTTCTGGTCCTCCAGGTAGCTGCAAATCCCCTAACCTCCCGCAGTGCCTCCCAGTTCCCATGCCAGTAGTTTTCAACCACTGGTTCTTGGCCTCCAGATAGCTTCAGATCCCCTAACCTCCCACAGTGCCTCCCAGTTTCCATACCAGTGGTTCTCAACCACTGGGCCTTTTCCTCCCTGTTTCTGGACCTCCAGCAAGCTGCAGATCCCTAACCTCCCGCAGTGCCTCCCAGCTCCCATGCCAGTAGTTCTCAACCACTGGTTTGTGGCCTCCAGCTAGCTGCAGATCCCCTGTCTTTATGCCTCCTGCTAGCTGCAGATCCTTTAACCTCCCACAGTGCCTCCTAGTTTCCATACCAGTGGTTCTCAACTACTGGGCTGTGGCCTCCCTGTTTCTGGACCTCCAGCTAGCTACAGATCCCCTAACCTATCACAATACCTCCCAGTTCCCATGCCCGTGTTTCTCAACCAGTGGGTCGTGGCCTCCAGTTAGCTGCAAATCCCCTTACTTCCCACAGTACCTCCCACTTCCTATGCCAATGGTTCTCAACCACTGGGCCATGACCTCCCTATTTCTGGGCTTCCAACTAGCTACAGATCCCCTAGCAGCCCACAGTGCCCCTCAATCTCTTATGGTGCCCCCAGGCCCGCTAAGAGACCTTGGTCCCCAAAGTGCCCCCTAGGTAGTTGAAGAGCCTCCAGCCCCCCTCTGTAGTGTCTCCCAGCCCTGAAGTTCTGTCCCCGGAAAAAACCTCAGCCTCCTTCAGAGACCCGATCCAGCACATTCGCTCCCAGCTCCCTCCATAAACCCCATCCTTTACAGAGCCGCCAAGCTTTCTGAAAAGTCCCAGGTGGGGACTCTCAGTTCATGTTGTTCAGATGAATAAAGTTACTAGTGTTTGAATTTCCTATGGCATGCAAGATTTGAAGAGTAAAATGGAAACTTGCTGAGAAACAAGGGAGGGGGAGGGTCAAGGCATGGGCCCGTGCACACCAGTGCCTTGCGATAAGATGCGGTATCGTGCATTTTAGAGTTCATTTGTGTTAAGCAGCTCATTCGTTGGGCCAACAAAGCTCCACGACGCACTAAAACCGGATCCTGCGACAATTGTTCTGACGCGGTGCACCACAGCGTGTGTTGTAGGGTGCTAGGACATCAATGTCTTGTGTCGGGTGCATTGGGTTGCCGGTAAAAATGAATGGCATCCCAAAACGTCACCTTTACCAACGAGGTGAGGAGCATCTCTAGATAAAAAGTGGGCAGCTCTGACTGAAGGTGGACAATGCCCTTGTTATAGGTGGAGGCCATTTACACACCTCTTGAAAAACTCATCTTCTTCATCATCCTCATGTTGCTAGGCTGTTGCTAAACCAGTTAAAACCCCCTACCCCACCACCACATGTACTCCTCCTTCGCAGCATCGCTGAGCCCAGAGAGCTACTGCAACAGGGGAGAGGGAGCATACGTGAGCGGGGTTTGAATCAGTTGGAAGTGTCTTAGCAAAGTCCTAGCAACAAGGCAGGCCAGGAATGATGCCGTCTCTGGGGGTTTTTCCTGCCAGGCTTCGGAAGGTATGTAAATGGCCTCCACCTATAGCAAGGGGCGTTATTCAACTTCTCTCAAATCTGCACACCCCTTACCTGCCTAGGACAGCTAACCCTTGCAGGGCGGGTGCAGCCCCACTGCAAGGGAAGACCTTCAATTTCCCTGGAGATGGGCTCCAATCAAAGCGCACTACCGTGGGGCCGGGGTGGGGGAGTGTTCTCAACAGCGCTGGAACAATAAAGTTGTTTTTATGCCTAGGGTGCAGCTTCCTATCTCAGGTAACTGCTGGCGGGAATTCTTCTGGCTTTCCAAGAGTGAGGTCAAATCCATAGAGCGGCCTTTCCCAACCTTCTAAACATGGAGGAACCCTTGAAATAACGGTCAGGTCCCAGGGAGCCCCCTGCTGACAATGGCTATATTTACAGCTCATGGTGCGTTGGGGTTAGAATTAAAGGATGAGTTCACTTTTTTCTAAATTCCGGCTCCGCCCCCCTTCCACGTACCAATCATGTACCTCAGTTGCAGAAAAAAAAAAAAGCTTTCTAAGATTTTGAGAACAAGGCCTTACCTCAACCTTTGCTGAATTTCCCAGGCCTGGTTCACCCCAATGCATTTTTATTTATTTTTTTTAGTGCGTTTTTGCCGCGTTTTGCATTTTTATTCTGCCCAGCAACAAAAACATTTCCCCTTTTAACAAAAAAAAAAGTGTTTAAAAAACGCAATGCGAAATGCAAAAATAGTTCGAAACCGGGCCTCAGGAAGCTTCATCACTTGTTGGTATGCAGATTTAGGGAAGGTTCACGCCATAGAAACGCAGTCCAGATGCATTCTGGATGCGTTTCCGCATGCGTGTTTCTTGACACGTTTTTGATGCATTTTTTCCCCCTCTCTTTTTCTTCAATTTAAATAGGGACATGTACGTTCCAGTGCGTTTTTGGTGCGTTCCGGATCTATTTCTGCGTGCGCGTTTTTGGTGCATTTTTTACACATTCCAGTGTGGTTCTTATGTGTTCCGATTCATTCCCCCCCCCCCTTTTTTTTTTCCTTCAATTTAAATGGACATGTGCGTTCCAGTACGTTTTGGTGCGCTCCGGTGCATTTTTGATGCGTTTTACCGTATTCCAGTGCAGTTCAGTGTAGGAAAAATGAAGAATGTTCTACTTTTTTTTTTCTGCAACCAGAACACACTGGAACTGACCGCATTCATGTGACAACCATATAATCTACTTTTCTGCACATTTTGAATGCAGGAAAAAAAAAAACTGAGGGCCGGTTCACACCAAAGAAACGAAGTCCAAATGTGTTCCAGATGCGTTTTCGCATGCGCATTCCAGTGCGTTTTTTTAATGTGTTCCAGTGCGTTTTTAATGTGTTCCAGTGCATTTTTTATGTGTTCCAGTGCGTTTTTGACGTGTTCCTTTTTCATTTTTTTCCCTCTCTCTTTCTTCAATTTAAATAGGGACATGTGCTTTCAGGTGCATTTTTGATGCATTCCGGTGCATTTTTTATGCGTTTCACCGCGTTCCAGTGCAGTTCTGTGCAAGAAAAATGCAGCCTGTTCTACTTTTTTTTTTTTTTTTCTGCAACCGGAACGCACTGGAACTGCAAGCACTGGTTGGTGGAGAAGCCCCCTTGGATTAGTGGTGAGTGGAGAAGCCCCCCTAGATTCGTGGTCAGTCAGGAAGCCTCCTTAGAATTGAGGTCAGTGGAGAAGCCCCTCGAGATTGGTGGTCAGTGAAGAAACCCCCGTAGATTGGTGGTCAGTGGACAAGCCCCTCGAGATTGGTGGTCAGTGGAGAAATCCCTCGAGATTGGTGGTCAGTGAAGAAACCCTCGTAGATTGGTGGTCAGTGAAGAAACCCTCGTAGATTGGTGGTCAGTGGAGAAACCCCTGTAGATTGGTGGTCAGTGGAGAAGCCCCTTGGATTGGTGGTCAGTGGAAAAGCCCCTGTAGATTGGTGGTCAGTGAAGAAACCCCCGTAGATTGGTGGTCAGTGAAGAAACCTCCCTTAGATTGGTGGTCAGTGAAGAAACCTTCCTTAGATTGGTGGTCCGTGAAGAAACCCCCGTAGATTGGTGGTCAGTGAAGAAACCTCCCTTAGATTGGTGGTCAGTGAAGAAACCTCCCTTAGATTGGTGGTCAGTGAAGAAACCTCCCTTAGATTGGTGGTCAGTGAAGAAACCTCCCTTAGATTGGTGGTCAGTGAAGAAACCTCCCTTAGATTGGTGGTCAGTGAAGAAACCTCCCTTAGATTGGTGGTCAGTGAAGAAACCTCCCTTAGATTGGTGGTCAGTGGAGAAACCTCCCTTAGATTGGTGGTCAGTGGAGAAACCTCCCTTAGATTGGTGGTCAGTGAAGAAACCTCCCTTAGATTGGTGGTCAGTGAAGAAACCTCCCTTAGATTGGTGGTCAGTGAAGAAACCTCCCTTAGATTGGTGGTCAGTGAAGAAACCTCCCTTAGATTGGTGGTCAGTGAAGAAACCTCCCTTAGATTGGTGGTCAGTGGAGAAACCTCCCTTAGATTGGTGGTCAGTGGAGAAACCTCCCTTAGATTGGTGGTCAGTGAAGAAACCTCCCTTAGATTGCAGGAATGCACTGGACCTGCTAGCACTGATGTGAACTATGACGTTGCCAACCATATCACCTACTTTCTGTGTGTTTTGGATGCAGAAAAAAACAACTGAGGGCCGGTTCACACCATAGAAAGACAGTCCAGATGTGTTCTGGATGCGTTTCTGCAAGCGCGATTTTGGTGCGTTCCAGTGCGTTTTTGATGTGTACCGGTTCATTTTTTCGCCCTCTTTTCCTTCAGTTTAAATAGGGACATGTTCATTGCAGTACGTTTTTGATGCTTTTTGCCGCGTTTAAGTACAGTTCTGTGCAGGAAAAATGCCGCCTGTTGTACTCATTTTTTCTGCAACCGGAATGCACCGGAACTGCAAGCGCTGATGTGAACTCTGACATTGACAACCATATAACCTACTTTCTGTGCGTTTTTAGATGTAGAAAAAAAGAAATTGAAACGCATGGAGTGTGAACCGGCCCTTAGGACACAAATAGCAGTAACTCTATGTTCGGATTTCAGTGCGTTTTCCAGTTTTCAGCAACACACTACAGTCCAGAGAGATGGCCTACAGGAAGTGAAGGCTTCTGGGAGATGGCCTACAGGAAGTGAAGGCTTCTGGGAGATGGCCTACAGGAAGTGAAGGCTTCTGGGAGATGGCCTACAGGAAGTGAATGCTGACAGACCATCGATAGGAAGTGATGGAATCTGAAAATCATTTTATAAATTCGAATAAACTGACAAGAAATGAAACGTCCCGTGGATGAGGTGAGTGAGAGAAAAGCACATTGGGGGGGCCGGGGCGGAAATGGCATTGGAGAACGCTTCCATTTATTATTAAAAGAGAAATTCTGCCCGAAAAGGTGAACTTCTCCGATAAAAGTATAACAAATGTGGCATACTTGACGTATTTGACACCCAGGGCTGCTCTACTCAATGATATTCAATAATAAAAACAAAAATAAATAATTACTGATCAAAGAGACAGTCATTGAAAATGTGTTCCCTGGAGAAGACCCTTTAGATTGGTGGTCAATTATGAAGACCCCTTAGATTGGTGGTCAGTGGAGAAGCTCTCTTAGAATGGAGGTCAGTGGAGAAGCCCCCTTAGATTGGTGGTCAGCGGAGAAACCCCCTTAGATTGGTGGTCAGCGGAGAAACCCCCTTAGATTGGTGGTCAGTGGAGAAGCTCTCTTAGAATGGAGGTCAGTGGAGAAGCCCCCTTAGATTGGTGGTCAGCGTAGAAACCCTTTTAGATTGGTGGTCAGTGGAGAAACCCCCTTAGATTGGTGGTTGGTGGAGAAGCCCCCTTGGATTAGTGGTGAGTGGAGAAGCGCCCCCTAGATTGGTGGTCAGTCA